>NW_009661370.1:1795765-1862783 GCF_000708025.1 Charadrius vociferus
GGGAAAGGAAGCTAATTAGACAGTGAATGATAAGCAGAATACCAGAGTTCATTTTTATTTCTAGTTTTTATATTCCAGTTTACTTGTGTAGCTAGCTGAACTATGCATAGTTAAAAAAACAAGGGGAGAATAAGGGCGTGAAAGATTACAAAAAAAAAAAATGCAGCAAAGAAAAAAATTCCAGTGGTACTCAGCTGAAAAAAACCCAAAGGAGTTATAAGCTGAAGGAATACTCAGTTTGACTCTGGTTATGTGGGAAAGTTTATATTTTCTCATAAAAAGTCTAGCACCAAAGGAGACATTAAAATCCTATATTGAGTAAGTTGTCAGTAATGGCTAAAACTGAGGCTCTCAGAGAAAAACACAGGCTATATTCTCCTGCAATGCACCAGTTTTTCATTTCCCAGAGATGGAAGTAATTGGAGTGTGCAGAACTTGCTAAGGCTTATAAGGAAAGGTTGAGGTTTAGGTATTGATTATTTGGATATTTTGGGGGTTTACTTCATTTTACACACTTCAGGGTCAATGAGTAAAAAGGCTTTGCAATAGAAGACCTGCACTATTAATGACGTTGCTGGTGCAATAGAAAGTCTCAGAGAAACATTTCAAATGTGCTGAGCACAAGTGGTCGGCTCTTTTAACAGGATTTGGAAAAACAGCTGTTACCTTAAGGTCCAGTCAAAGGAGGGCTGCACATTTCCAACCCTTTACAAATTTCAGAACACTCTTTTCCTGGCGGCTATCTGGTAGGACCTGAAAGCTGTTTAAAATGTAGCTCACTTTAAAACTATTAGATCAATCAACCTCAATTAAGTCATGAAAAAATAAACCCAGTACTCATAGTTGCCAGAACCTGCAAATACGTAGGAATTGATACTGCTATGAGGGGGGATGTCACTGGCCTCTGTTATACCACCCAAGGCAGTAAAGCCAAACCAGTGATTGCAGGATCTGGGCTACAGGAACCACTTCCTTTTGGTTGGAAAAAAAAAATTGTTACTTACAATGGAAGCACTTAATCATGGGTTTAACTTACAATCAACCAGGTGTACCTAATCTGAAACACTCTTATGAACTTTATTAGCCTCCCCAAAAGTCTATGGCTTAATTACAAATTCCATTTGGTTCAGCCGTTCTTTGAGTATAACTCTTAGAAATCAAGTGTGTAAGGATTGGGACTTCTCTTGACAGTATCTCTAGTCACAAGATACCCAGTAAATTAGCAAATGTCTAAAGAAAGAGGAAAAATATTATGGTAGGTATAATTATTATGATACAAATGATTGAGACTGTTTTTGTTTGTTTGTTTTGTTTTGTTTTTTAATTTTGCGACTTATGCCCCATGTATCACAAATGTAGCACAACCCAATAACTACAAACGCTAAACTAAGTTGGGTGGGCATTCCCACTGCAGGGTCTAGCTACTAAACGAATATAGTCTGTTCCACAGTTGAAATTGATGGTACCAGATACTCCTACATATGTAGTGGCGCTGTAAGTTTTACAAAACTTTCAAGGGACTATCACCAACTTTTCTTCTCTCTACTTGGATGTCCAAGAGTATGTTTGTGTGTCATACAAAATAATATTGTATTCCCAGCTTCTGCACAACTGCTTTTAGCACAACTATCTCCCTGGACACATGCCTTTTTGATTCGGGTGTGTGACTGACACGCAAGCACTGTGACTGGACTTTTGATACCTGCTGTTAAGTTACAGTGCTTTTACAGAGGTCCCACTTGCATTATAGTTGTAATAAGAAGCAAACACAGAAAGACAAATATTTAGATTACAGTCCATTATGGCCATGGTAACTTCATTTATAAATTGTACTAAGTACATAAGTTTGATGATGACTTTATATACAGCTTCTATCAAGTTTTCACCTCCCTAGAACTCCAGACCAAACTTCTGTAAAGTTAGCTCACAATTTTTCTGTTCTTTCAAATGGACTCTCTCTTCTGTTAGAAATTAGCTCATCTAGGAAGTACAGCTGTACGTTCCAATTAACACCGATAAATCGTATTTAATGATTAGGAAGCAAATCCCAAGATTGTTCTCAAGTATAAATTCTGTAGCAGCATGTTTCAGATTTTATTCTCGGATGCCTCAAAAATTTGGCAGATAATCAGGGAAAATTTATTAAAACCTGCTTATTCTAGTAAAGCATTAGATATTTTCCCCAATTTCTTCAGCCTTTTCATTATGTGTCTTAAAAGAGATGTGTCATGCTACTAAATACTATCTTTATGAAACACAAGATAGGGTAAAGAATTACAATGTATGGATTCAGTGTGACACTGAAATAAGCAAATACAATTTGGAACTGGACTTGCATACAATAGCCCCAAATTTTGTTATCCTCCTTAATATTAATCTATTTTTAAAACATGTGATACATCTGACAATATGCTGCAAATATCCCTGAATATAGTGATCTCCAGTCCAGTAGTATTATGGAAACAAATTAATTGTACACAGCTTAACTGTTAAAACCTGTCTATATCAGCTGATAATGATGTACAACCTGTTGCCTTTTAGTTAAGTAAATACAGCTTTTCATTTTTTCTATTCATTCATTGAACTGATATTTCAGGCCACAGAACATTCAATGTCAAAACTTATCGAACTGCTTCCTTCAAAGGAAGGGATTGTCTTAATTCTTAAGAATTAATAAAAGCTTTGTTAGGATTAAGTGTTCTCTTCTGTTGAAGGTTTTAGTAGAGAATTATGCAGGAAGCATAGAATTAATTTAAATGCTCAATACATGTCCTCGTTAGCTAATTTCATTTTGACTCATTAAAGAACAGAGGTAAATAATATAAAGTTCCAGACTTATTTATTAAATTGAAATGAATGAGCAATGAACCTTATAGAAATATATTGATGCACAAATAATGAATTATTGATATTATTCAGAGAAAGGCATAAGCATTTAAGAATGTTAAACCCACTATAGACAGCCTCACGCAAACGACAGAAAACTTGCCACTTGGACCAATTAATAAAATCAATACATGCTTTATTCAAGGATTTATTTGAAGGTCACTGACTGCTATCAAAATAGCAGTGTTGTTCTGCACTAGACTTAATAAAAACATCACAAGGAGGGCAATTAATGGATAAAAGTTTAACTAGGAGTTGTTTCTCTTGTTTGGACAAGACAAGTGAGGTTCAAAGACCAGCAAGCAAAGGACAGATCAATTAGTTTGATCAAGCTTTAATTATGTTTGCAGCATGGTAAAACTCAGAAGGTTTGCAAACTAAGAGATGGGAAGTCTCACTTAGCATGGAACTTAGGATCACCTAAAGTTTCAATGATTTTCAGCATCTTTCAAAAAAAAAAAAAAGGAACCTACACTGTACCAGTTTCCTGTTTAAACCTATTTGTCTTCTCAAACTAGAGTTCAAATCTTTTCCCTGAATAGTATCAGACACACAAGGAATTCCAGTGGCTGTGCAAACCAAGAACGTGCTTGGAACTGGAGAAAAAGAGATACATGGAGATTTTCAAGAAATATAATACTAATAAATTAAACCGTAAAAATAATCTATGGGAAATAGAGCATCTTGAATCTTGACAGGGATTCTCACATTCTCACATATTGCTTGTTTAAGAAGAGATCTAGTGCAGAGCTGGGCTTTCAATTTAACAGAAAAGGATTTTATCACATTGTTTTTCAAAAACATTCTTTTAGTCGTCTGTGTGTCACACAAACACATAATATGCAAAATGCATATGAAAAGGATGTTGAAATTTGATTTTTGAGACAAGTCACGTGAAACTAAACTAGAATCTGTACTAAAGAATATACTACTGCACGGAAGTTAAATGCTTAATTCTTTTTGAAAGTTAATTTAATTTCTAATTATTCTTAACTTACAATAGAGTATTTTAGGTTTGTAGTGACCGGTTTTCAGAACCAGAAATTATTGTACAGAAATTAGACCCATTGTACTTACTCAAGCGGTGGCTGTAGTAGCATTAATTTTAATTAAGGCTATATTAATGTGATTTTTATATATGTGAAGATTCCAGTATTTGCAACACTGCTGCATAAGGAAACTTGGTAAAATTTATCTGGTTTGTTGCCCCTATGATAAATACTCAGAGTCATTGTTGCTTTCTCAATATGTTTCACCCCAAAAGGTAGGAAACTGCTGGTTTATGGATTCCCTACAGAAGAATTTAGGTTATTCAATTGAAAAGAAGTGACAACAAGAAAGTCTGACCACATGTCTCTGAAAACGTTGATGGCAAATACAGGTGACATTTAGAAACAGATTATTTGCCTTTTGATTTATAAGAAGAACCTTGACGGAATGCTTTGGATTAAAGCAGCAAATTCAATTCACACAGAAACAAAAATCAAATGTAAAAACACTGCACTTATCAAAAAAATTCAAAAACTTCAGCTTATTTTCCTAGTTGCTGGCAGAACAGGGTCTTACTGAAAACCATAACATCATCTTATTTTTCTGTGTCCTTCCACCATCTCATCAGTTAGCTATTTCACAACTTCTGACCTCTTCATAATCCTCAGTTTTAACTTGAACACTTTCAATTCGTTGCACTATTGCAAGAAAGCTGGCTTCTTTTTCCCCGTCTGTCCCACCCTTACTCAAGTGTCAGACTAAATAACAATGCTAAGTAATGTGAGCACAAATTCTTCCATAAAGGTCTTAGTTTGCAGGCTAGCAATAAGGTTTATAAATATCTGCCTCAAACAAATGCCAGTATGGATCATAAACGTTATAACCATTTTCTGAAAATAAAACATTGTACAAGGCTTTGTTTCATTACCAGAAGTGCAATTATCTGAGACTGCCAATTGCTGCTTTGGCTGCACTCCCTGTCTGCTGGAGAGGTAACTCCCTTGTAAGGATATATGGTGAAACAGGTGCAAAAGAAGACATGAAAATTGTATGCAAATACATCACTAGAGAAGCTGGATGGCATGATTCACATTTGTTTCCTGGAGATGTTTTAAAACTTTCCAAAAATATTATGATAAAGCTGACAGAAGTGTTCTCTGGCTAAAGGAGCAACTGGCCCAGAAAAGTCTAGGATTTGTAGCACGTGAAGTGTGTCATAAAGGATTGCACCACCTTAGCCAAGTTAAATTCAGTCTTTTGCCAAGTCTTTGAGGCTGATCTTGAAGGACAGGATGGAAAAGTCATTAAAAACAAAAGCAACAAAAGAAAAGAAAAAAAAAACAAACAGAACAAATAACCGCAAGTATCGGCTGTATGACCCTAGACACCCAGTAATTTACCTACTGGCTCAGATGCTGAGGGTCCTGTTGAGACCACATAAAATATAATTTTACAATACAAACAGATAAAATTAGATTAATGGAGGCAGAATCTCATACAAAAAACCCTGAATAGAGAGAGAAACAAAAGGTGTGGGATGTGCGACAAGGTTTAAAAAAATTAAAGATTACTGTTTTCCTAGTTTGCTACTAGGAAACAATATCATGAAACACCTAAATCCAGAAATCATACATATTTTTGAATTTTACATCATCAGTGAATTATCTTAAACCCACACTTGCCCTTAATGTTCCTGCTGTTCTTACCAGACATACTCACCCTGGATAATTTGTCTTACTGTATTAAATCACACAAATTGGTTTGTTTTTTCATAGATTCATAGAATCATTTAGGTTGAAAAAGAACTTTAAGATCGTCAACTCTAACCCTTATTGGTATTTGTTATTCATGTTTTCCGCTAAGAAGCAAAATATTCACCATTCAGCAAACCAGTGGTAGCAATGGGAACAGAAGTCCTGCAGATCGCGTTTAACCAAGCTACGCACAGCAGAATGGCAGAACTGGATCACACCTTAATTCATGCTTTATTAAGCCACAGTATAACTAAACCACAGCCAGATTTTAAACTTTGGAGAGGGACACGCACCACTGTAGTTTTCTAGCACATCTTAGAAAGTTGTTGCATATTACCCATCTTCCTTTGAAAAACAACTGCACACAAACCTGCTAAATATGACTACAATATAACCAACACTCTAACTGATGACAAGGGTCAGAGGCATTGGAGAAAATAAATAGTTTTTTTCACCTTATTATAGTTAAGATGTATACAGATGACTTTCAGGAGAAAAGGATAGTTCCCCCACTATCTTCTGAATTATTCCAAATCTTAAGAAGCACCCAAAAGGCCTTTATTATGCATTTCATTTAAATTACATTAATGTGTAACTCAGGAAGAAAAGTGAGTCATTTGTAGCAGCAATACATCAGCTATCCGTGCTCGCTACCTAAAAGAGTTAATTTTACCGCAAGCCACAGCTACTCTGCTCCTACTTTGATGCCAGTTTGAGAATGTTTCAGGGGATTTAATGTTTTAGTACCTGTTTGTCCGTTTTTAACAAGTGTAAGATTATGGGTTTTAAACAGCAATAATAATTCAGGAAAGCTACGAGTTCTTTTATGAAGACTTTAATCAGGAGCATGACATTTCTTTACAAACAAGAGCAGCTTCACAATTTCTTTTGCCTGGAAGGAACTGACTTCCCTGATTTAGCTTGATTTGTTACTGCTCTTTGACTAACACCCTAATCCCCCTAACTAATTTTCACTCAGTTCCATAGTCTGTTATCGACTGAAGTTTCAAAATTATGAAAATGATACACTTTCTAGGCAGGTGGAAAGGAAAGGAAGGCTTTTAAGATATGTTTACTCTGCCATCAAAAAGAGAAGTATGTCACTATATGCGAATAATATTTATCTCAGACCTGTGTTAGGTACTGGCCATACCTAAGAAATTATGATATGGACTTTATCCTAGGGCTGCTGCTCAGGATCTCAGAGGAGTTTATACAGCTCTCCCTCACATACATTTCCACAGTTTCACTGCAATTGGTATCTGAACTAGTAAGATTAAAACTTCTTCAGGAATGTCTCTGCAGGCTGCAGTACCTACAGTTGAAGCTCAGTCATGGTCTTTCTGGCTGCAAACTAAGGTCTTTCTGTATAAAGCAGAAACTAGAATTTACAGAAATGACTGAGATTACACTCCACATTACACTAACATAAACAGCAAAATAAAAAAATAAATAGACAGTGAAACTGCAATTAAATAAATATTGGAATGGAAACCCATCAGTGGGATATCAAACCTGTTCTCTCGACTGCCTCTCAAAAGAAAACTGAAGGACAGGAGACTATTTCAAAAATTTCCCCTCCAAATCCACTTTTCGTTGGTTCATCTCCAAGCATCACCTCGGTCTGAGAACCTAGGAAAAAGTTATGTGCACTAGCCAGCCAGCTGATCAAAAGTAACAGCTGTGATGACTTTCAAGCATTTGTCCGTCTCCCAGACTATGGCATAAATCTTCTGGGGCCTCCGTAGCCACCTGCAAGACTGACTTTGACTTGGGACCTATGAAATTAGGGTGCTTTTTGAGGCAAACACAATTTACACATCAAACCTTGGTTCATTTCCTTTATTTTAAACTTACCAGTCACAGTGACATTTCTGATAGCCAAATCATGCTCTTTTTCTGCAGCTAGGCTCTCCTGGTTTCACTGTCACAACATAGTTGTTCTTTTTTTATGTCTCCCATTCCTCTAGTGTACTGCTACACTTTCCTGTTGCACTGATGGCTTGGTTCCCACTTCTATCCCTTTCATCACCTTAAAGCATCTCTTTTTTAAAATCAAATATAGATTTAATATTAATAGATTATATTCTATGTGTAAAGGTTCTGTACTAGCACTCTAACCAGCTAGGTAAGAAAGAAAGCAACTAGGGACCAGGACACTTGCAAAAAAAAAACCCTGAAAATATTTATTTGCTTAGATGAGATAAAACACAAAAAGCAATTAATGAAATATTTGGTTCTCAAAATTCATTTTCAGTAAAAAAAAAAATCAAATTGGGGTAGATTTTGAACAATATTGTCACTGCCTTTAGCTTCTGGATTTTTATCAGAGGATGAAAAGCTGTAAACAAAATTAAGCATTAACCCCAGGTTCTTACCCAAACATTACCTAATTTTCCAAAATTATCTCTCCAGAGTTGCAGCAACATTTCTGTGAGTTTTTGGTGGGCTTTTTGGGGGCATGAAAAGCCATTAGAAATTGTAATTAGCTCTAGCATCACCTTCCTCTTTTCAGTCTGTTCCTCTTTTACTTTTTATTCTTTTTAATAGAAGTTTCTGGCTTTTACTGTGACAGTAAAATTTGCAATAATGTTTTCAAAATGAGTATTTCAGTAACTCGTGAGAGGAGCTGGTTAGCCAAAGTATGAAATTCTCAATTCTTCTATTTATATCTCCTAAAGTCAGGAGCCTACATTGCTGACTGTAAGCCAGTCTTTTGCGTCTGATATTTCCTAGGTATGTCTACAGCAGATTAAAAACATCTGCTGGACCAGGCAGATTTAGCCACAGTTCAGCCAAAGCTCTTAATCAGATTCAATTTCCTCTTGCCCTGGTCCCTTTAATTCTCTCCTTATTGTCTGCCTATATCTTAACTTGAAACTTCAACAATTCACCTTCTCTTCCAAACCTGGAAATAGCATCTCATTCCCAGATTCGAAAACCTTAGATCCATTTCTGCAGCTAATATAAAAGCTGTCTGCACCTTCAGAGTTCTCAGGTCCACCGAAACTTTCTGTGTCTATTCTATTTGTGGCTCCCATCAACATCAGATGGCAGATTGTTTTCTGTCCTCCTTCCTTATTTTATGTCAGTGACTAGACAATAATGTCCCAGTCTTCTTGTATCTAATGCTTGTCGTTTGAGTCTTTCACTTCAAATGATTTTCTCTACCTGACATTCTAAATCCTACCTAAAAATCCATTTCTTCTACTGCTTTTTCAGTTCCACAGTCACAAATGCAAGCTGACCCTGTCCAAGTTTGGTTTTTATTTGAAACTTTCTCACTGTATTCACCTCTTCTACAGGTATCATCAACCCAACTTTCCTTCCCCAAAACAATTAGTTTTAGTTAAGTGTCTTTTCCCAGTGTCACAGTGGAAGATATAGCGCATATTCAGTTTCACTGGCAACGATCCCAAACTCTGTACAAAGAAAATGAAAGCTTCACTCTAGGTAAGGGAAACATATAATGCTGTAGTAAACCAAAAAAAAAGTATGATTATTGAGTTCTTACAGTTTAATTGGAATTCTTTTGACATTTGACATTCTTTCTCAAAGTTTAGCTCTCAAAAGTAGTTGATTATGTAAGACCCTTTTTAGATTTTTTTTCAGATGGATTTTGACAAGCAACTCAGACAAATCTTGTTCAGACAGTGTATGACTCCCACAGCTCGAAGCCAACAATATCTAACCTTTATGTACATTAAAAATAGCTTGGAAATATGACCAGAGTGGAGTTGAAAGCCTTAGCAAGCAAAAAAAGCAGATTAAAACCCAAGATTTTTTAAAAAGTATTTTTAGCTATGTTGATAATTTTGGTTGTGTGACTCATACCTTGGGAAACCTTTGAGATAGTAATAGTCGAGACAGGTATCTGCTGGTTTAAGAAGTAAGACACACCAAAGCTGTTCACTGAAAACCCCAAACTGAGTGTACTCACATCTGCAGTCTTCAATAGTAGAATGACATAAACGATAGATTCTGCAAAAAAGGGAGGTGGGCCCCAACCCCCAGCCCTACAGCCCTTTCACTTGTTCCCAGGCTACCCCAGTGCTCCACAGAGGCTGACATTTATCACTGGCTCTGCTCACAGCAGAGAGGCCCCACTTGCACTCACCACCGGCCGGTGCACGTCCCAGAACGCTCGCTCCTGGCTGTCAAGAATCTTCCTCTCTATCTTGTCTCTCTTCTTGTCCACTCTGTCAATGTTATAGGATATTTAATGAAACGATGTTAATGACAGTAATTTTAAACATAGGAAGTGTCCAATCACTTTTCCCTCCCCTTTGACCTTCAAAGAGCATGCAAAACCAAAACTCCTCATCTTCAAAGGAACTTACTTTGCTTGTGCTTCAGCTTGCATAAAAATAAACTCCCATTTCCGAGCAAATGCTCGCTGTAGCCTGGCCAAACTCTCCTGAAAATACATCAAAATTTTAGTGAGTTAGGTTGTAAGTTATTTACTATTTAATAGCTTGTAGTGTATCTTTCCCTTCTCCCCTTACTCCCCCCCCCCCCAAATGTAATACAAGTCACAATATCTGTGCCAGTATAACCTTACTTATCTGATATAAAGTCTTTGCTTGACACCAAATGGGTTTTTTCCCTTCCCCCCTTACCCCCCCCCCCCCAAGATGTAATACAAGTCACAATATCTGTGCCAGTATAACCTTACTTATCTGATATAAAGTCTTTGCTTGACACCAAATGGGATGGAATGCTAGATCTATCAACTTTTGAATGCCCCGACTATTTTCGGTTTGAAACTCTGATGACAAGGGTGGATGTAATCTTCAGCAGAACATGGGACTTCTGAAGCATTATTATATACTGGGTGCTGGCTGAGTAATTTTATAGTAATACAAAGAAATATTCTTGTTTTGAAAGTACCTAATAATGAAAGATAACAACAGTACTTTCCATACTGTATGATCCACATGACAATTCCCATCAGTCATCTGTACAAATGGTTTGCATTGAACAATGTTGGCTGCCTATCAATTTATTTAAAATATAACAATAAGAAGCTATCAATATTTTGGTAGTATAGGAATTTTCCAAGACCTTCACAGGTATCCTTATTTTTTAAAAACGTAGAGTATAGTTCTTCACTACTGTACAGGAAATGTATATATCCTACAGCCTACTAATAACAACAGGAAGAAGATTTGTAAAACCTTAGCAAAATTCTTTCCTCCAGTGATGTTGGAACAGCTTCACTGTCCATAACAGAGCTTTTCCAAACATTCACCAGCTTAAATGGCAGCAGTACGCAGTCTGTTAATGTGGAGAAGGCTGAGGTTCTTATCTCCCTCCAAAAAGACACCAGTTATCTTCGTGCACTGCTTTTACTGAGACGAAGTCAAAAATTGTCTGTAAACTTCCTAACAAAAAGTGTTGCTTTAACGTATTTCTGTGCATTGCAAATGGATCTCTATGACATACTTACTGAAAATAAAGACTGCAGAGAATGAAGAGGAGACTTTCTAGAGATCTTGTCAATACCAGTAAAGGCTCTCGTGGACTGTGTACTGGAGGTGAATTTTCTACAGCATGTAAGTATAAAATTATGCATACCCCACAGTGCAGTACACTGAAAAGCAAGCTTGTGCCAGAAGAAGCAATAAAGTGTGACAGCATGGTGCTGCGGCTGGAGTATTTGGCATGTTGAGAGGCCTGGCTGACTACCCTGCTATCATGTCACAATAGCACAGCTGGACAGCTTTCAGCGCAGAGCCAGGGCTGCTCATGAATTTTATGTTGACATTTTCATGAAAAATTCAGGAACTTTTGGGGGGATATGCATAGAATGCAACACATCTCTCTCCTTAGTGAGTGCCATCCTCATCAGCTAATCAGACTCGCTCTTTTTCCAGCTCTTCCTGGCACCAATTATCTTACCTTGCCTGGGGCACAGCACAACTTCCCGGGAGTGGGAAGTGCCTCTAGTCTGACCCTCTGCCTCTCGTCTAACTGATGGGACAAGGGCTCAAACGCCAGCATCATGTTTCTACAGCTACCACGTGCTTTTGAAAATGTTGCCAGATCCTTCATTTGAACCTTACATAGTGTAGAGTACCATTGCTTTCAAACACTCGTAGCGTATCTGGGATTTGTGAACAATTATTTCTGATCCTGACACAACGATCTGAGCAGAGTAAGATTAGAGATGGACCAAAATCTCAACTTGTGCCCAGCTAGCCTTCACTGCAGTCTCTCAAAGAGCATTTATGATTACTGAGCACTGTCAGACCCACATGCTGGCACTAGTGGATAAGTAATAAATTTTAACATATAATGCCTATCATTCTTATGCTTAATGTTATTTGACATGCTCCTTAGGCCCAGCAGAGAAATTTACTTTTCCCCAGGTACTTACAGCTTCATAGTCTGCTAGCTCTAGCCTTGCTTTGTTTTGCATTGTCCGCTTGCAGAGGTAAACAGCTGGAACAGAATAACATAACACAGAATTTGATACTATCTCACAAACACAGCAGACCAGAAATTTAGAGGCTTCATCTCTATTTTACTGCTAGTTTTTTCCATTTTGATTTCTCCCTCTCTTCTAAAAAGCTTTAAATATGAGATCAATGCTACCAGTATTGTAACTACAATGATGGGTCAGACACAGAGATTCATTAAATAATTATAAAATCTGCTTTATGCAACAGACATCATATACAAAATTCATGAGATACTTAGGGTGAGGTTGTTTAATGGCCAGGAAACTAGCACATTAAAGAAAAAATGGCAAAAACATTTTTTTAACTGTTTATGTATAACTTATAATGCATAAGAGTTTTTTATCAAAAGCTGCTGCTATATGAGTGAAATAGGTTTTTAAGAACATGTATATATGGGTTTATTTATTTTTATTTTATATTTATTAATCACAAAATTTCAACCTAAGAAGATCTGGGATAAAAATTAATTCCAGATAAAATTCAAGTCTCATACATTATAGTCTGCTATAACCAATATTTAAAACAGAAAATACTGTGAGACCAAAAAATTTAAAAAGTGTACTATGTATTAGATATAATGAAGGAAAATATTCTTTCATTTATTTTCTAGATCCAAAATCCTTCAGCAGAGCTGTTCTGCCTCTGCCTTATTTGGACAGAGCAGAATCTTAACTAATAAAATGGAATTCTGACAGCTAAATACTGAAAAGGACGCAGGGATGAAAATGAAACTTACAGCTACCTAAAGAGCACAGTGGTTTGCATCTCATTGCTTGACCCTGAATTCTCTATGCACTCCATTACCCTTGAATGAAGTACATTTCCAATAGATATTATATAGCAACAAATACTCCAGTTCAACTCTGAATATTGTACAGATTCCCCCACCAGTAGGACAGGGGCAGCACAATTCTTTCATTATGCAACATTTACCCACTTCATTACTTCAGAGCACCTTATGTGTGAGATGGAGGAATCATTTGATCAGCGTAGGTAAGCAAACCTTAACTTATCTGCGGTCTCAACGATCAGCAAAAAAAGCCCATATTCACTGGTTGTGGTTAAAAATGTTCCCAATTCCTGACTGCCAGCTTCTCCACTACAGGAGCAAAGAGGAATAACTTCACGTAGGAATCTAACTCTTGCAATCACTAGGAAGAAGGAAGTGCTCATCTTATATTTAGCTTTGATTTTTAAGGTAGTCAAACAAATAATATTTTACAACTCCATGAAACATTTATTTCTGACAAGTCACATGCAAATGCACGCAAACCCACTACAGTGGGTTCTATTTCAGTGGAACTGAGGACAAGCACTTCTAGTAACTCCAGCTGCAGTTACAGGTGTTACTTGATGTAAAATGAAGTTATATTTTAATGCAGGTTTTGTCTATTTTTTTCTCATTTTTGGTATGTTATCTGGTCTATTTTCTTTCACATTTTTTCACATTCCACTTCCGTAAGAAGCCATGGCCTCTTCCTCTGTTCCCTGCGGTCCCATATCCCCTCTGGTTCCAAAGCAATTTCTGTGTCTACAAAATCTACAAATACAGATACAAATCCATGTTATACACCCAGTATAGCAGGCAAACAGTTTCTATAACCTCAGTTTTCGTGCATTTTAATATTAGTATGCACTTACACTAGTGCTTTGGCATGCATACTGAAACGTCACAAAAAGATGAGGGGATGAATTTTGGACCCTTTGTACCTACGTTGCATCCACAATCAGTACAGTGGTAAGAGAATACTGAGGAGAAGGTCTTTTGTAATTTAGCTTCTTCTACAGTGAAGCATTTTCCTCTCTTTTCCTTCAAAATAAGTTATTTCATTGAACAAGCAAAAAAAATCCCTAAACCCCTTGAAAAATATTAGCAATAGAACACTTATTTAATAGAAATGTATAGATAGATTTATGAATTCCATGGGTCAAATTTTGTCTAGTCCAACCAGTCTAATACCATCTGAACAGAAAAAAACCAAAATCCCCGTTCTCTGCACTTGCTTAACTCCTTGTAAACCACATTCTGTCGGTCCCTGTGTAGGCACCTTTAGTTAGTTTAGCACTTCCTTTAGTCCCATTGTGGGTATATTTTGAGATTAGCATCTCCTACTACTTCCAAGAAAAATTGTTGCTGCAGAGGTGGCTGACTGTCCATGTTTCTGTCAGGATAGGTTTTAACAAAAAAAGCATCATTAGATCACAGAGTTCTCAACACTGGCAAAACAACCACCCGGTCTCCAGGACCAGGAGAGAGGAATTAGCTTCCCACACTGTTATTCTAATACTGTACCTAAGAAAATCCTTGTCTTCACTGTGTGACTGTACTACTGTTCTTTTAATGATCTTTTTTACTCCAACTCCATAGCAAATAGTCCATATAGGAATGTTTGTTTTTTATTATGAGCATATCTTAGCCAAGACTCAAAAACCCATGTTCATTCCTCAGACCTTTTTTCTCTGGAATATCCAGATCCCCTCCCCTTCAGGAGCGTAAAGGTTACCATACCTGTGGCTTGGATTCCTTATGTCAGAAATGTTTCTCTGTGCCAGTGTGGATAAGTTAGAATATGCCCAAGAAAGATTTAGTTATTTGGGAAATACAACATATCCACTAGTGTAGAAGAAAATACTCCTGAAGGACATTCCTACGCTTTGACTCAATTGCTGTGTGCTAACAGTTACATCCTTATTATAGAAGTGCATGTTTGAGCATCTATTTAAGAGCTACTTGTAGTCACACGAGAAGCTGGCAGCAGCTCAGGAATTTGAGTTCACCAGTTCACACTCCCGTTATCATATTCTTTGGCTTCCCTGTAACAGGATTCACTAGCATGTTGGAAAGCAAGAAGAATGTGAAAATCACTCTCATTTTCAGCTAGAACATTTGAAGAGACAGAGAAATGAAGTTTTGTTCTTCTGACTTTTAGAGCAACGAGATCTGAAATACGGATGCTCCAATCTTTCACAGGTACCACTCCTTTTCTGCACCAAAACCTGTGAAGTAACTGCATGCGTCCAGTAGCCTGACCTTGAGCATCTGGGGAGGATGTCAGTCAGTTTCCCTCTCAAAACAGAGTCATGAGCTCTCAGCATTTCAGAGAATGACAGTGTCCGCTTTTCTAATCCCATGGTTTGTATGAGTTGTCAGTGTTTTTACAGCTTCACGCAGAAGTACCGTCTGCAGGAAGGGTCTCCAACTAAAAGCTCCTCTATTTCTTTACATAGTTCTCTATTTATCTACCACTCAAAGGTCCTGGTCAGGGACCTCCATACACCAGGAGCTGTAATTGCCCTGAGCCCACCCAGGGACTGCACTGAGGGCCCCTGCAGCCAGGAGCCGGGCTCAAGCCCAGCTGCTTCCCCAGGCCTCTGCTTGAGCTACGTTGTAGATACGCCTCTAACCATCCCTGTATCTTACCAACGCTGCCCCGGCTTCCTGGCTTGACCTTGGACCTTCCTGGTCACTTGAGACTTTGTCAGTGAAGATATTGCTCCTGCCTGCACCGTTGCCACCCTCATCTCTTGCTTCCCTCCCCTTGCAGAGCTGCCCGCTCCTGCTGCACCCTGACAAGGGTGCTGAAAAATGCTTTACATATGGATGAATGATATGCAAGGAACAGGGTCTGATTAATAACCTCAATTTGCTAAATATGGACTGCCACATACACTCTTATTTTTAGAGCCAGTGTATTCTGATGGATTTTGCAATCAACATAATTGCCTCCACTAAAGTGAATTATATATTAGATGCTATAGCTTGTTCTTTAGAATTGACTGATTATCATGAGAAAACAGATTTGCCAATAATTTTAAAGGCACTATTAATACGCAACATCTCATACCAAAAAATGGTCAGTGACGTTTATAAATGGGCATTTGAACCACAAGCCAGTACTAAAACACACTTTGGTAGCTGTGCAGTAAATACAGGCTATTCGTTCTTGAAAATTCTGTTCAGGCATTCTCAAAACTTGGGCAATGTGAGACCTTAAAGTGATATTGCAAAGTGTTCTAGCGAGAGCTGCAGGAAGAGAGTGCGTTTTCCCTCTTGCAAGCTTTTGAAAGGTTACACTCACCAACCCATTTTCATGATTAGCTACCTTTGTTTCCTGTTCTTGACTGTTCACTTGTACTTGAAACCTCCCAAGAAACCTCTACAGATTTTTGTCTGTAAATAAGATCATAGTGATAATGACAGGTTTCATTCTAGAATCAAGAAACTGGACTGAGTACACATTATATTACACACATATACGGAAAAAACCCAGAGCTTTCACCCAAAAGTTAAAATGTGGAATTTAACTTGTTGCTAAGCAGGAGCTAAATCTTCCCTCTCACCACAGCAGAGAAAAAGCCTCAGGTAAATTCCGTGGAAGTACAACTGGGCCTCTGAAGACCACAGATAAAGCCACCTACACATCCACCACCATGTACACAAACTTCAACTCCTTACATAATTGTCCCAGTGCCAATGGTGTTACAGCTTGATTCAGACCCAGATGGTGGGCGTATCTTTCAGTGAACACTCATTATCACCACTGAGGCCAGATTAAATTTATACTCTCTGTGGTCAAAATTCTGGTTTCAGAGTCAGTTTGTACATGCCTAGTCAGTATTTAAAGAGCAAAGAAAATAGAAAGTACTGCAAGGTCTAAGGGTTTCAAAGTGCCCTGTGGGCAGACACAAGTTCTCCCTCCACATGCGAGTGCCTGCGTTAGATGGAGAATTACAGGACAATCGGCACAGAACATGACTGCAGGATGGAGAAAATGAATTCAGGGAAGAACAAAACTCTGAAGTGGTGAGCTGATTGGAAAGCGTTTTCAGGAGGCTGCTTACAGAGCTCTCACGGTGGTGGTTTGTCAATGTCAGAAGTAACAAAGATCAGAATAAAATTCAGGACATGCCTGTTGAAGTGAGACTTTCTTTTCATCATTTATATGACAGAGCTATCTCCTAATGAGTGACTTATGTAGCTCTGCAGCGAAATATAATGGGATATGAATTTGGAGTGGGAAAAAATCTTGTAGGTCACCTCTTCCATCTTTCTGCTAATGCAAGTCTCTTTCCAAAATCTCACTTGATTCAGTTCTGCCCAGATTAACTTTTAAGCACTGGCCCCAGCCATGTTTTCTGGAAGGACTATTCTCTTTGATAGACTGTTCTCATCACTTAGTCCTGCCACCAAGATCTTAGTCAATATATTCTGTACATGTAGTTTCTCAAAGCAAAGTCACTCACTTAAGGAGCCACAACCCAGTCTTAGCAACAATTTAGTACATTACTTAAGTCTGGTGGAAAGAGTCTGTTTCTTACTACAGCTAGAAATCCAGCAAATTTTAAGACACTTTGAGACAGGTCCTTAATGGAGGGATCTCTATTAAGGACCTAAGAGGATTGTTTGTAGGAGTCATTGCTGACGTATTGCGGCTGATGCTACCTGTTGAAAACATGGGAACTGGGCATCAAGATTCAATACTATAGAACTGCAAAGCTCTCCAGAAACTATTTGCACTATATTGGTAAATTTCTCCTTATTCTTATGGCATAAATTTTAACAATTTTTTATTCATATCTGACAATTTATATTGAAGAAAATGCTACTCTGCTACCAGTTTTGCCCCAAGCTACTGATTCATATTTGTGGATTGATTTCCAGAGATGCTGAGCACATGCAGTTTTCCAGCAGAGTTCAGGTAAGCAGTAGGGCTTAATATTTCTCAAACACAAACTGCTTACTAATAAGCTGTTGCCAAGGGAATCCTGCTTGAGCATTTGGGCAAAGAAAGTATATAATGCATCCTCTGTACAGTTGTTCTTCTGGCCAAGTACTCCATGGAAAAGGGTGCGGCAAGATGAATGAGAGGCAATGAGAGAGAAAATTCCTGAAATAATCAAATTTTCATAGAGGGATTTGAAGTTAGGCACGCAAAATAAGTAGTCAACAAACCTGAGAGAAAAAACTATATTAAAATTTTCAATATGTGAAAAACATGATACATGATTGCAATTACTTTTTGTGCACTATGCAATCTTTAGCATTTTGTTCACTATGTACTCTTTAGCACCAGGGTCTTGCACGTGGGTCAGAGCAAGCCCCTGTATCAATACACGCTGGGGGAAGAAGGAATTGAGAGCATCCCTGCTGAGAAGGACTTGGGGGCACTGGTGAATGAAAAGCTGGATGTGAGCCTACCAAGTGCACTTGCAGCACAGAAGGCCAGTGTATCCCGGGCATCACCAAAAGCAGCATGCCCAGCAGGTCGAGGGAGGTGATTCTGCCCCTCTACTCTGCTCTCGTGAGACCCCACCTAGAGTACTGCATCCAGCTCTGGAGCCCTCAGCACAGGAAAGACATGGACCTGTTGGCGCAGGTCCAGAGGACGGCCACAAAAATGATCAGAGGGATGGAACACCTCTCCTATGAGGAAAGGCTGAGAGAGTTCAGCCTGGAGAAGAGAAGGCTCTGGGGAGACCTTATTGCAGCCTTTCTGTACTTAAAGGGGACTGATAAGAAAGATGGAGACTGTTGTGATAGAACAAGGGGTAATGGTTTTAAACTAAAAAGGGGTAAATTTAGACTAAATATAAGGAAGAAATTTTTTACAATGAGGGTGGTGAAACACTGGAACAAGTTTCCCAGAGAGGTGGTAGATGCCCCATTCCTGGAAACATTCAAGGTTAGGTTGGACAGGGCTCTGAGCAACCTGATTTACTAGAAGATGTCCCTGCTTATTGCAGGAGGGTTGGACTAGGTGACCTTTAAAGGTCTCTTCCAACCCAAACTATTCTATGGCTATACCATTCTACGACTGCATGTTTGGCAGAAGAGAGGCAGATGAGCCAGGTGTGATGGCTCATGTTCAGAACGGAGCAGCAAAGGCTGAACACAGAGAGGTCTCTCTCAGTTTACTCTTAAGCAATAAGAAGGTATCATTAGGATGGAAGCTTTCTATGGATGGAGTGGTTAGGTGATTATCAAGGAAATTTAAAAAGCACAGACTTTTGCTTTCATAAAAGTGCTGGAAAACAACAGCTATGAGGCAACAACTTTCACATAGCAAAAGAAAATGGTTTCCTTATTTTACTGTAATTCAAACTGGATAACAGAGTCATGAATATTTACAGAACTGCCACAGAAGTTTACAAGCAGCACTTATCCAGACAGGGAGCTTACACTTTTAAAGGGACTACTTAATTAAGGTAGTTTTTTGTTTTGTTTTTTTTTTTTCCTGTAAGTGCTGTAATTTCCTAGAAGATTGCCTTTACAGCACATGACTTTACCTGGAAGGCTACTGAAAATATGTACATTTTCAAAACTTGTCCTTCTTCACAGCACAAGAACTTAAGAATTTGCTTTGAATGTATACAAAAATTGTCTCATTTAGCATCATTTACAGATCACATGGCCATGTGCTCTTAAACGCATGTTGCATTATCATATATTTACTATGTTCTCCATAACCTACCAAGATTCTGCAAATCTCCTCTATTTTTAACTCATTTGGGAGAAATACACACACATAAAATTACAAGGCTCAAAGAGCATCCTCTTGCAACTATACAGATGCAGTTGACTGTTGT
Source organism: Charadrius vociferus (assembly GCF_000708025.1). NCBI lineage: Eukaryota > Metazoa > Chordata > Aves > Charadriiformes > Charadriidae > Charadrius > Charadrius vociferus. The sequence continues at coordinate 1,815,447 of NW_009661370.1, forward strand.
CTTCTAGTATCCAGACCTCCTTAATACTTTAAGTGACTGTGGCACTTTCAAAATTTTATTGTGTCTCTGCTTTGAACATATTTTTTTTTTAACATGTAGTTAACTGCAAGAAAAGATCTGTATGTCACAGACACTTTTGAGTCTAACCATTAACAAAAGTGCACTAGAGAAAATGATTAAAAGTTACTAATTCTTCTTGGTATCTTATATGTCTGAAATTCTTATAAGCTTCTTACATTGTCACAACTATGTTCATTTGTTTGCTTAGGCTTGAGCTTTTCAAACACAAAAAATAATTACTATTTTGTTGTCAATGGAATTTTCCCCTAACCTTTTGTGTTTCTTATTTATCTCATTCAAACAAGAGAAGAGTAAGGAACTGAATTCCTCAAATTTTCAACAGCTGTGAGTCACAACCTCCAGGAGAACCTGACGGGTCCCATGAGAACTGAAGCCAAATGCATATGGAATAACAATTTCCTATGTGGCATTATATTTCCCCTTTCTGAGATGCAATGGACTAACAAGTCTCCATATTTAATTAATTCTTAATGACATGAACTGTTTTTAATCTGCCAGAAAAAACTGTCAGTTACAAAATTACACCTGTAAGAAAAGAGAAGATGATTACAGGTAGGTCACCTGTTATGCCATTAGGTGTATTTGTTTCCAGGGCCAGTTTTCTGAATTGGGATCCAATTTTATTTCTCAGAAAACCAGACCGTAATTCAGGAATATGACTTAATTCACAGGAAATGCAAAGTGATTTGAACTACACTAGCCTTAAAAATAAAAAAAAATATTAATGTGCATGCTTCTTTTCATTAATAAAATCCCACTGAAACCAATGGGATTCTGCACAGAACGACACGTCCCCCATGGGTGGACTCCAAGACATATGGCATTAAAACGGGTATCTTCAACAGATGGAACCTAAAAACCTGCCTTTTAAAAAATTATTTGCAATTTGAGCCATCTCTCTCTTAACATCTCTTATAGAACTATTTTCAAGAAAAAGGGAGGGAGATTTTCAGCACTTTGTGAAAATTAACAGTTTCTTAGTAACCTCAGAATGACCAGATGGTCAATATTTTGATAGTTACCATCAAAACCAATGGCTACACAATTCCACTTTGACATACAATAAATTAATCCAAGACCTCTTTTTGCCCCAAGACATAGTGCTGCACCATTGTTTAATTATGGGAATAGATCTGCAGTTTCTTGAGATTTTGAAGGATTCTGTTTTCAGGTCTTTTTTCACCACATTTTCTTCAGATAAATTTTAATGAAAATATTTGATATTACAAGCTCATGTGGAATAAGAAATTATATTTTAGAGAAGATATTAACACATTATAGAAAGATGTAAAGATTATTTCTTTCTGAGTTAGCTCTGGTAATAAACTAACACATGCAGTATCTCAATCTCATTTAATTTCTACTTTAAGATTAATTATTTTCCTGCCAGTATGCTACATTCTGGACAGTAGCCCAGCTATGGGTGAGTAATGGTAAATGGTTGGAGTAATTTTTAAATTAAATTAAAATTGTAGTGTGTTTTCAAAGACTTGTAAAATTAGGTCAAAACCAAAGAGAGTGGTTTGCTTTGTTAATAACTTTGATAAAGAAGATTAGAGAGAAAGCCTACTTCTTGCTGGCCTTGAAAGGCTCCTAATGTCTGCCACAGTCATTAGTTTTAGGAAGTACAGTTTCAAGTTTGTTCAGGACAAGTCCATGAAAAATGAAGCACTGCACAGCACCATAATACATGATAAGTACAGCATGCATTTGCATATCTGTAATAACATGAATTCTATTTATTATATTTTCTAGGAAGTAACAGAATTACTGTGAAAATCTGCAGAACCTCTTTGGACTGTATTTGAGGTGGAATTTATGCTTTAATATCCTCAAATTATTTCAATCCTACTTTAGAACTACTTTGGACTCTTGAATGTTATCTGTTTGATTTTTCTGTATTCCTCTGATGACTGTTGTTTACAACAGTCATGTGATCCTTTTTGCAAGCAGCTGTATTCAGTTCTCTGCTTATCTGCCCTCTCTTTATATTCATAGAAAGGTATCGGAAAAAAATCCTCAGGCCACAAGGCAAATGCTAATTTGTGGGACTGCGAAGAAGCTAAGCTAATAAGAACACAATTGAAAAGTTTTCTTAAAAATTAATTTTCCTGCAAATGCTGTAGCGTTAGCCATTTCTGGCGACACACAGCCACCTCAGGCAGATCTAGTGCAATGCTCTGACCCTGTTGCATGGGGGAGCTGCGGGCGAGTTTCTTACAGGCTTGCACCTTTGGCTCATGACTGGAAGAGGCAATAAGACGGCAGGGTTGGGGCTTTCCCTTCCTTCACCCCTCTGCAACAGAAGAGCTTTAATTCACCAACTGGTACGTATTTTACAGGTTTTATATTGAAATCTCAAAAGCTCTCAATTGAGTACTTTTACTGTTCAACAAAGGCACCTCCATGCAGGATGAAGAAACTGATCCCAAGTTTAATTCTGTATTTCTGGCATGCAAAACCTGGACAGATTATGTAAGATTTCTATGTACTGACTAAGGTATGTAATTCATTGCCCAATCCAGTGATTAGCTGGGACTAGAGAGTTAGTGTCTCCAAATTTACATTAAAGGCTATTAATAGAAACTTTCTCAGCCTGATGTCAAGTTCAGACCTGTTAAGCATACATTTATTTACTAAAATCCCCCAGTAATGTAAAACACATTACAGCTGAACGACTCAATGTCTCCTAAAACCACAGTAAATCACTTTCTGATCTTTAACATATTAAGAGACCACACTGAAGTGCCCCTCTGAGAAAAGCAAGTAACACTTTCAAGGAAAGGAAAAAACATTGTAATAGGTGGCAAATCAAGCATTTCTCCTTCAGCAACTAATAACCTTTTATGGAGTGGTTAATCACTCAGGTCTGGTATGAATTACTCCTCCTTTGTAGCTTTCAATAACTACTGCTGGACATCTTCAAGGTCAATATTTTAAAGAAAGATGAACATTTTTCTCCTTCTATAGGATGAGGAAACTGTCATTGTTTTCAAACTCTACCTTGAAGGCACTCAGCTCTGCTGAGAGTCTCAGGTTGAAATTGCTTTATTTAGCAATGTATTTGAAATTAAACTGTGTCCACTGAGGAAAGAAAGGAAGCTTCTATTGGACATATCCACCCCTGTGGCCTTTAGCTCCCACGGGCTGAGACTGAATCCATATTACAAGTGAAAATGCATCTGAATTTCCAAAAAGCTGTAAATAGAGACTTTCAAAGTTTGAGTTTTTGAAAAGGTAAGCTAGCACATACAAGCTTTTGTTACCTAAATAAGTCACTTGGTCTTCAGATGCGCTGAGCACTTACAGTCTGGATTAGAATGAACAGATGACTGGTCATAGATAATATCTTTTCTTTAAAAATTAGGTCACTATTTGGTGTACAGAGGCATCTAATTTTGGTTATAATTTTTATGAGCTTTTTTGTAATACTTTACTATGTATTATCTTCAGATATTCCTGTCTAAGCATGCATCAGTAATTGTAATGTGCAATTTATGAATAAACCCCCAAGAAACAGGCAAACACGATATTTTCTAATATAGTTCATATTAGAACCATATTAGTTTCCATAATAAATCATTTTCTACAAAGTGTGTATCAGAAATAAAATATCTAAACTAGGCACATCTTTGGGTCTGAATCTGAGAACAGTTATTGCATAACCATCAATAAAGTGTCCTCTGCTTCACTGAGACTTTGTCATTGTAAATAATTACACTTCCTGGAGCTAGCAGGAGATGCAAATGGCAAGGTCAATTTTGATGAGTTTTGAGGCTTTTTTTTTTTTTCCCTAAGATCAACTCCAAATCTGACTTTCATAAATTTCTAATAAACTTTGAAAAAGGTAACAACACATTCATTTCAATATCAGCAATTCTTGCACAGGAATTACATGACATATAATTATGTTTTTAACAGTGGGATGATTAAACAAGACAGACTGCAATGATGAGTTCATTCATATAATACATAATTCCCAAAAGAAATAGGAAAGATTTCTACACTGACCATAGTCTGTGTTTTCCGGCTCCCAACAATTTGATGGCCAAAAATAGGGTGTCTATAGACAAAACAAAAAGTAGGGAACTCAAGTTAGACAATGCAAGCATTATACAGTCCTTGGATTGATACTGGTTTTCAGAGTCAATTTACATTTTGCTAGATCTATTATACTGTTAACTTGACAATTTTGAAATAGGCATCAAAACAGAAAATTGCTTTTGTACGCTTGTTTATTGCACTAGCGTCAGAATGGCATTGATAAAGAAGAACAAAGTATTCTTTTTATTCTTAAAGTCAAGGGAACAAAACCCACAAGGTTAGGTAGTGAGGCTGTCTTTTTCATCTTCCCTAGCAGCATACCTCTCATGTGTCCTGAAGAATTGGTTTTAGAAGGTGAAAAGACAGAAGATACTTTGGGGTACACTCAATTCTTGATTCTGGAGAGTTTTCATTAGTATATATTAATATCCAATAATCTTTCCTAGGAGTTACTTGTTTAAAAATGCCACTAAACACAACCTGTTTTCACAAAGTTATCAAAGTTCTTTTCATTTGTGGCAGTCTATTTATTTTCTAATAATTTACCAATTTTGATTTAAAATGTGATTTTTTTTCAATGGAAAGCAAATACAAGTATCAATAACTAGTTCAATAATATGCTTATTAAAACTGTGTGAATGTATTGTTAAAATAATTCATTTCTGCCAAATGAAGAATATAAGACCACATAGGCATTTTTCATACAAATAACTTAATTTTTTAAATGGTAACTTTTTGTTAAAATGCAAAGGATTATAGTATTTTATACATAACACATTCATATAGATATACATACACTCACATGCAGAGAATTATATATTATTTGAGCAGTTGAATTAATCTCATTAAATATGTGGACTGGTCTGAGTGGTATTTCAAAACACAGGTGCTTCCTTAGGAAAAACTTCTGCTTTACTATCTGCTTCTTACTAGTTTTTCTCAAAGATCTTCCAGCTGCAAAAATGGAAACTTCTCTTGTTGCCCACTTTCCTCAAAATTGTTTTACTGTTAATCTGGAAACCAACAGGGCTGATGGGTGACAGAATCACACCTGCTGCCAGCTTAAATATATATTGCGAAAAATCTCTCTGTATCTCTCTGTATTGTAACAATGACCAATCAACTTTAATAGCAGCGATTTAGAAATTGCTATTTATCAAGCAATAGCAATGAATTAAAGGGTAAAAAAGAAACTATCACAAGCTAAGTTTAAAGGCTGAGACAAGTCTCTCGTAAACTGGTTTGTGCTCTGTAATGGAGCAGCAATAAGTCAATCTCCTATCAACTATTCCTTCGCAGTGCCACGGAAATCACTGACCAGTAGAAGCATAAATGGAAAGATGAGGAACCCCTAAGCAATGAATGGCAGCACTCAGCAAATCCTGGAGAAGCAAGAAGCTATAAAAGTAATTTAACAATGTCAATCATATAAAGCTTAAAGTCACCATCATTTAAATATACAGTTTTTGCTCTTGGGGAGGGCAAACAGTTCTTCCTTAGAGGCATGAAGAGTATCTCGGGAGAGGCCAAGAGGAAAAGCACAACCACATCATTTTCCTGCTAACAGGAACTTTAATTTCTGTTTAGAGGTTTAAGCTGAACTTCTGGAAAAAGGATGCAGTGAGGGTTACCAAATACATAGAAACCACATTAGCCCAGACAGCTCCTGAGCTGAAACTGGCTGGGGTTCAGATTTTATTAAGGGGGGAGTAGCAGTTACGTCTTCTGATTTTGAGGCAACCCCATGAGGTTTTGAGCAAATCACAAAATTGCTTTTGGCGTTCATGTCACATCAGGCTACGAGGAGATACTATATGTTTACGATGTAAGAGAAGGACTCTGTTGTTTCATACATAAACCAAAAGCTACCCTCGGTCAGCAAGAATACTGCAAGAAATAGTTCTGAGAGGCTCTCAGAGAGATTATATCAAGCAAGGATAAATCTGATATTACTTTTTTCAGTATTTAGCTAAAATAACTCATTAAACTTTTACTGGGACTTGCACATGAGTGGTGGAGGGAGCATGGGCGCTAAACAGAATACGGCAAAGGGTGCAGGATCTTCAATGTTGTGAAATGTCACTTCAGCTCACTAGGATGCAGAGCTGGCCAAGGCTTTTCTGAAGGACAAAAAGGTGCGTCTCAATGGCGGGACCTGCTTCTAACACAGGGACTCACTTCAGACCAATGCTGAGTGTGAAAGTGTACCGAGGACACTTTCTCCTTTCGGAAACCGAACGAAACTTTTGAGGGAACAAATAAAATGCGTTTTGTTCCATTAGAGAATACCCAACCAAGACTTTGCAGGTGTGTAGTACTTGGAGTGAAAGCAATGGCAGGATGAGTCTGGTATTCTGCAAAGACGAGTACAGCAGCATGAGGGCCAGCAGGCTCAGAGGCCAGGCGAAGGAGGGCTCTCAGGAAAGTAAATGGAGGGACAAGGAGATGGAGGGGAGATGGCAGCTATTGAAAGAGACCGTACTAAATGTCTAAGTACCTTTAGAGAAAAAGTGTATTGACAGGCCAGTGTAACCACACCGCCGATCTCCAATCAACAAAACATGAAAAAGAGATCATGGGAAAAGCAGAAATTAATGTGTGTGCTACTAAGGATGAGTCTAAGCCTCCCTGCGCCACCATCCCTCTGGAGATAAAAGCAGAAAAATTAAAACAGAACATGAGTTTTAATTAGCAAAGCACAAGATAAGTCATAATAAAAGGTTTCAATAACATGTTATAAGGTAAGGCAAAAAGAAACCCCAGCAAAAGGCAAACATTATGATATGAGAACAGGGGTAACGGTTAGTACAGATAAGTACAGAAGATTATTAAACGCCTTCCTTGTTTGAGTGTCCAGAAGGAGGGAGACTGTGTTCAGATAAAGGTCTTCCTGCCCAGGGAATGACACGCAGGCGTGAGCTCTCCTTGCCGACGCTCTCAACTGGGCAGGCACAAGCTGCCTCTGAACTGCAAGCTGTGACCCAGCCTGCGTGCTGCTCCCGTGCATTTACCGGGACCTGCTGAGAAGTACGGCTCATCAGCTCAAGCGCTGCAAGGTGGCCAGAGCTGGCCCCCAGCCAGCTGGCTCCCGCCGGGAACAAAGTTCAAGTCTGCCTGCAATCAGCTCTGTGAACATGCCCAAAATTAATTTTGACATGAAGATAAGACTACCGGGCAAAGTACAGGAGAAAAAAAAAACAGGAAGAGAAATATTTATATGAGGTCAGACAGTTCAGGTTAGAGGCCTGATGAAATTCAGCACAGAATGCTTAAGGAATTACTGTGTCTTCATGTGGGTAAACTGTGTTTATTTGTGGAAAACGAAAAAGCCTCACCAAACTAAAGAATGGCTTCTGGTTCCTCAGCACTGTGAGATACATGCATGTGTAAATATTATGATGAAATTTTTGCTCTGGTACTTCTCTTCCTTCTCTATCTCTAACTCTCGTAATATCTAGTATCTAACTGCCAGCAGTTGTCAAAAGTATTGGATTATCTGCATGATGTTTAAAGAGGTGCAAGTTACCTGAAGGACAAGTTATACATGGAAAAAATATTCATTCAAGTAACCTTTGAGACATGGACAGTAATTAAAAAGAAAATCATATAAGGCAGAGGAGCCACAGAAGACTACTGCAAGGGGAAGATATACCTTTTTCAGAAAATGGGAAAGGCTGAAATTTTCTGTATTCTAACCTTTCTCAGTCTTGTGTCTAGATTGAACAATTGTAATACACTATCGATTTCTCAATCCTTAAAAGCTAAATCTTACTCAAATTTTAATTTTTCAAAAACATATTAGGTCACGACAGTGTAAAGGCCCTACCAGATGAGAAATAAACAGTAGATGCTATGTATTTTGACCAAGGCAAAGTCCAACATTACTTTCTTACCAGCAAGTAAAGAAGTATAGTATCATCATAAGATATGTGCTCAAAAGCTGATAAAGTTGTATTCAAAGAGGAGATAACTATTTTTCACTTTTGAAGCAGGAAATGGCATTGGTGGGTGAAAAGACAAGGAAAATTCTCCTAAAACCAGGCACAAAAAGAGTGGTAAAGGACAGAATTAAGACTTAAACAGAGAGAAAGTCCAAAAAATCAAGAAAAATCTTTAAAAAAACCCTAGACATTGACAATGAAACACGATAAAAAAAATCAGTTTCTGATTAACGGATTTTTGCAATGCTGTGATTGTATGGAAAAAAATCCATCAAAAATAAACTTGTGTGTAGTTAAAATGACTGACGTTTTCCCAAAAGTGTATTCCAAATTTTCTTGTCTAATTACTTGGTATTAACAGTCATAAAGTTCTTGTCTTAATCTACCTCACCATGTGTCATGTTCACTGGATAAACTGGAATACCCTTTGACAAATTGTAGCAATAAAAGTAAATCTCAAGCAGCATCACTCATGGCTGAGAAAAAACCTAGGGAGAAACCTCATTACAAGGCTCCCACAATAGTACAATTCAGTTATTAGAATGATACATTAAGGATTTGGGGAAATCTGATTCAAGACCCCGTGTTCAGGCTGGCGCTGCAGTGCACCTTGTCTAACTCTGTTCTTCAGGGGCACGCTCTGAGTGCATCCCCATCGCCCCCGGCTGCAGTCCTCCTCAGCCCCAGCGCCTCACAGGCTCCTACCTGTGCAGAGATTTATTGTCCCAACCTCCACAATCAGGCAAGTTAACGATGAGTTTGCACAAGGTCCCAGATAAAAATCCCTGGAACCTTTGACTCCGAAAACCTGATTTTCCTACTAATGGAGTCTGAAGTTTACTTTGTCCCTTAGATGTTACAGACCTCAAATAGTTTAATCAAATTACATGTCACTATGATGTATGTGCAGAATTTACATCTTTCCACTTCTGTTCCAAAAGTCTCCACACAATTTCACAGTCCAAATATTTAATAATCCCTTAGAAGAATTTGCTGGAGAGGTTATCCATGAAGGCTGGGGGAAGGACATTTGCCTTGTTCAAGAAGGAAAGATTAGGAAGTAAGAAGAATCCAATAAGAAGATCCTTGGTCCCTGGGAATAAGGTCAGGAATGAGAACAGGAAGGGTGTGCAAAGGAGAAAGTTGCTTGCTCTCATCTGATTTGTTAAAAAATGCCCACAGGAATGCAAGGAGGTTCTGCCCATGTAAATGACCTTCTCTATACCTGGACTATGCAAACAAAGCTTGGTCTAACTATTTCTTACAACTCACAAATCCCATTACGCTGTAGAAAAATTATAACATCCCTTACAATATCATGTATTCCTATAGCACAAACATTACACAATCTATGTGCCTTGTTTCATGATGTAGTAACCCTATACAAATGAAGATTTTCCCAGGAGAGTTATGGGCATGGAATAACATTGTACCTCAATACTACAATTTTCAAAGAAAAGGTTATGAAATATCAAGGGATTTTTTTTTGAGAAATGTAGAAAGCCTGAAGGAATTATCATACTTAAGAATTTTACTTTTCCTCAGAAGGAAATGTGGAGCAGTTCATCATGAACAAGTATTAAACAGGGAACATTTGTCATTTTGCCATGACATCCCACTTATAGCCGGAAGGAAGGTGGGCGGTAGAACGGTTTGGGGAAAGTCAAGTACTGTTTATGAGCCCAGGCAGAAATAATGCTGCCAGGTTTCATCAGTACACTTTTAAGGCACTTTGTTTAATTGTATCTGTAATTTGAATAAGCAGCCAGTACAAGTCAGCAGCTAGAGAAATATGGCTTACCTAGCACTGCACATGCGATCGCAGAGCCCTTTAAGCATTCAGAACAGAACAGGCTGTTACAAGGATCTTTATACCATTGATGGTTTTGCACACACAAACATATACTGTTTCTCTTGCATTGGTCACTAATATCATTAGGTAAACCTAACCACAGAAATCCAGAGTCCTTCTGTTAATAAAGTCACATGAAGCAAAATCCTGTAATATAGCACATATTCTACACTAAACAAATTGGCAGCAGCTGCTGTTATGCATCGTGAGCAATTCTATGATAAAACAAATAGATCCGCTTTGGCCCTACCATAAAATTAATCAATAATAATATCTGAGCTAATGAAACAGCCACTTGTAAAAATCAGTGTTGCCCATCAGCTTTTATAAAACATGATTAATTTCTATGCATTAAACTGTATTACTGAGGAGGGAAATCATTAAGCATCTTTCAGCTACCCCTTGTCGATTGTAATAAGAAAATAATTGTTGTTTTTGAAGCTGCTCCACTCCAAGAAATGTTTTAAAATCTAATTGCTGGGATGGGGGAGGAATATTCAAATCACTCATAAACCCCTTCCTTTGCATGTTACTGCTATTCTTCTCACTGGCAACTGGAGTCTTTATAAACAGCCGAAATCGAGTCTTTGCTAAAAGAAAGTTACATACAATCCCAAATACCTTGCTTGATGGATAGCAGAATTCACAGGCATTCAGTTTTACATTCACTGCAGTTGACGCAAATGATATCCCAGTAAAGGAAAAGGGTAAGAGCGCTGGTCTAGCACTGTCAAGCCCATAGAGGAAGGATGTCAGCAAGTAATGCTCCACGGCTAGCTCAGAATTATTAAAAAAGAGGTCGAGGAAGATGGAAACAACAAAGATTTTGGCTTTGTGACTCCTCTTTTCTAACCTGGAAAACCGGGCAGTCAGAAAGACTCAAGGATTTGAAATTATTTTTCCCTATTTGAAACCTAAACAGAACTTGTATATGCTGAGCCTGAGCTGAAGAGACAATGAATTAGTCCTTCCACGTGCAATTGCCAAAGAAAATCTGCCAAATGCTGGATAAGATAACCTGCTTCTTTTTTATTGCTACTATCTGGTTTCCAATAAAATCCTTCCCTCAAGGCATGGTAGAGGATCCAGCGAAGACTGTGGATAGTGGCTGGAGAGCTGCAATGTTCAGTGCCTCGTTATTCAGAATGGCCAGAGGCTGGCCCAGGACTGAGCCAAGTGGTAGCTACTTGAGCTGGGCTGACTCAGAGAGATGCGGGAAGCAATGTAATTCCACCTGAGACACAAAGTTCCACAACACTTCAGTCTACACTATTTTGCAGCAAAGATATTCCAAGATCCTTACAGTGATTGCTATATATTTTCATCCCCAATTTAGGCATGGGAAAACAAGAGCAGAGAGGTTACACGAGTTTGTCAAGAAATGGTTCCCAGTGGTAGAACAGGAGAAGACATCACAGGTGAAATCTTCATCTTGCCAAAATCCATGAGTTTTGCTACTATCTTCACCAGACTCGTGCTTTCACAAGACACTCTTCCCATTTTCACACTTTTTCTCAGCTATTTATGCCTTCCATCTTAAAAGTTACAAAACAACAGCAGAACCTAAATTTAATCTCTGAAAATTAAATCATGAATTAATCTCATAAAAAAATGGGAGTGGGATTATCACTAGCCTCAAGTATCCTAGGTGTTCGTTTAAAGACAAAAGATAGTAGGAAACATTATTTTTAACTATGAACATTGAGACACTTAGTATGTATGTGCAACTCGTAGAAGAAATCAACATATCTTTCCCTGGAAGGCTATTATAGAAGTTTAGCAGCTGAGAGGGCGAGTTGGGTGTTCCTCACTAGGACAGACGTATGTGAACACAGATGAATGGTTTCAGTGAGTAATGCCCGGCTCCAGGAATATCTGCCTTCTAAGGTGCACCTTGCTTTTCTTATTTGGGCCCCTCATACCTATTGGCTCCCAGGTAGAGCAGGTGGTTAGGAGGTATTCATCTCCTTGTTTGGTTCCAGGCTTAAATTACTAGGAAAAGGCAATGCAACTGTTCAGGATGGTTCAGAAAGTATCACTATCCCTGAATTTTCTGCTTTGCCTTGTTCAGACTAATAAGAAATTTCCTCTCTCTGCGTAAGGCAATTAATTTTAAGATCCATCCCCTTTGAATTAAATTGTTATCACAGAAACTAACCTAATTACATCTTAGTAGGTCAAAGAATGTTCTGGAATGATTTTTTTATTTCTAAGGCCACGTTATTTAAAAAAGCAGATGCAACTACAATCTTACAGCCCTCCTGCTGGAAAGAGTAATAACTGAAAAAGTATAATTTTGCCTCTAGAAGGGCATTTGCACAAATGAAGCACAATCTCCACTGCTTTTAGCTATTTCTATACAACAGAAGGTTGTTTAAAACAAACTGGAAGCGATTTTACTGTCAGGAGGGAATGCATCACCCTTTGGAAAACAAAGAATGAAGTGCACGGAGAACATTATTGTAGCTAGTCTGTTTTTTGTAGGTCAGGTCTTTGTTTTGCAGACAGAGATTTCTCTGCAGAAATGGCTTGTGAACTTTTCAGTGCTGGCAGGTGCACAGTTTTCTCTTTCTATTAAAACATCCAGAAATTTGTGACTTCTGTCCAATACTCAGGGGGTCCTATTTCCAAAGCACCCAGGCAACTATTCTAGTGCAAAATTCACACTTTTGCAGTCAAACTTTCCTCCCCTTGAGTATGTTGTCTTCATCTTCCAATTTAACAGCTTCAGTAACAGATTTTATATTAGCCTTATTTTGGTGGGAAATGTGGAATTGTAATGACATAAATTCTGCTGGTACAACTCCAGTTAACAGTATGACACCACTATGATTTTTTTCTCACGCTATACATTAACAGCTAAAATTGCATTGTTCTAACATTGTTAGCAAAGGAATAGCAATGCAAAAGGTACCACAGAGCAGCAAACAACCAAAATACTGAAGATATATACTGAGCAACACTTGAAGAAATGATCTGATTTCATACACATATGTGAAATGGGTGCCGAATCCTGAACTTATGTAAATCAAATGATATCATTTTACAGTCTAACCCTCACTGAAGCTTCATGTCCAAACACGTAGGCCCTAGACCTCTCTGAGGAAAGCCCATGGCAGGGCAGCTGCAGTATTCTCAGCTGTTCACAGTGCAGCTAATTCTGATCTATACTTTCCTCCAGTTAAATTATCGTGCTAGCAGAGGTGCTGCTTTCCCATATTTGAGATAGCAGCAGGCCAGCAGCTGTGCAGAATTCAATGACCAGCACTCCTACAAATGAATCCTATTCTCTGCAAAATGGAGTCCTCAGATATTTTGTCCTTCTGGCTGCCGCTTAAGCAGAGACAAGCCAAGAATTGGCTTTCTTCCCACTTTTCACTTACCTCATAACCACATCGGTGACTTTCCCTGAGCAGTAAGCCCCTTCACCCATGTGCTATCCCTCTCTCTTTATACCGAACAGCGAGGAGGATGAAGCACCATGTGAAGGAAACCGTTTCCTTCAAATCCCCTCTCCAGGATCAAAGGTAACTTTGGATCTGGGGGAGGAGGCTTGGCGTGACTGCTCTGTGTATTGTCCATATACACATGTAACTTACTGTCCTGCTTAACGACAGTTGTTTTGCACTGTATGACCCACAGGATCTACATATGAAAATATGATAATATTGTATGCATGTATGCAATATATAATTCTCTTTCTTGCGAGACAGTGCTGTACATAGCTAATTATATTCACTCTAAGATTTTGTTTTAGACCAAATACTATAAATGTTTCTCTTCCCTTATGTGGGTCTATAGCACCCAAGCCAAAACATTGATTAAAGTATTGTACAGTAATTAATCTAATACGATGTTTGAGACTATGATTGGTCTCCAATGAATCACAGTTTTCTTTTGCATTTTAAAGACCGCAATCTCAGCTTTATTTTATTCTTGATGGCTTCTTATTTAAACAATGTTTAAGACAAAGCTTAGACTTAAATATCTTGAAGACAATAGATTTTGTTCTACCAGATACTATTTTTCTGTGAGTATTTAACACAATTAGAACTAACAGAGCAGGAATACCAAACTATGGTGTTCATATCATCAATTTCATAGTGATAATCATCATATCTTTTCAAAGCAACAAATATCTAGGGAAGATCCTGGAGCAGTTCTTGATGATACCTACCAGATAGACCACCTAAACGGAAGACCAATACAGAACATAAACACCATTGTCAAAGGTGGCACATGGCAAGCAAAATTAATTCCTTCTCTAGAATACATGCTCAGATACTGTGCAATCATATTTGTTTCAAGTCATAGGTGGTATTGCTCGGCAAACTTCTAGCCCACTATTCATCATTAGAAAAGCAACACTCCTGCTCCCCAAGCCCTTAGTTTGAAATCTACTATAATAAAATACAACTATGCAGGTACCTGAATGATATACATGTGGGTATAGGTATACATATACATACATATACATACTTCCAGCTTGTTCTGAAGCAACTGCATGCTTGTTGTATGCAATGGGACTGACACATCAATGTAGAAGTATGTCTGCGCTTGTTTGAAGAATACACATTACTTCAATACTACTCCATTACCAATAACAAAATCCACACGTGAGAAAGAATATAAATATTACCCTCCATTTTTTATCAGATTTCTGCTGTCAGCTTTATAAGTAAAATAATTCTCCCTTTCCAAATTAAAACTATGTTGGGAATAAGAATCAATAAGATAATTTCATTTTCTTTGCTATATTTCCAAAATACTAGATTAATTGATTTCATGAGAGATGCTTCCAAACTTAGCATTATCACATTTTCAAGGGATCAGAATGGTCACTATCATCTTAACACTATACTGACTTAAGTTAAAATCCTTCTACCACTTTTTACTTTAAGGGGAATGGCCACTATTTACTAGGTTACATAAGAGACAAAGTATGGTTATAATTTTCTGTGAACCTTTGTGTAAGACCTTTAATATAAGCCTCCATTTGTGCAAGTCAAGAATATATTGAAAACACTTACCTGGAATCGATAAAAGGTGCCATCATCCTTTAGTGTTAGAACATGGTCTGAGATTGGAAAGAAATAGCCATGCGCTGCCATCAGCGTTCCCAAATGTAGAGCTTCCACTGTTTGAACAAGAAAAGAAAGATAAATTTAAAAAAAATAAATAACATCTCTTAGCAGTTTCGTTTTCTTTTTCAGATTCACCCTATCTTCTGCAGATAACCACCTGACTGTCCGTCAAGGTCCTCTCATTGTGAAAGCACTGTCTTTTTCTATGTAATATAATGATGCAACCAAAATAAACCCTTTACTCTCCCTAACAAATGGCTATTAGATGTCACAGTAGTTCCACGACTTACATCAGCACTAGCAGGTAGCTACCATAATGTTCACTCACTTGTTTTGAAGCTGAAAACAGCTATGATATTTATCCTGATGGTGCATACTGCTTTTCCTCTTTGGAATGGTTTCAGATTACATGATGTTAAAATGGTTGATTCCAATTGCATGATACCTTCCTCACTAGCTTTATCAGAACTACAGTAAAGGATAGAGATTTCCTTAAAAGTTTCTCATTACTAGGAAAATAACAAAGGATCACAGAATCACAGAATGATTGAGGTTGGAAGGGACCTCTGGAGGTCATCTGATCCAACCCCCATGCTCAAGCACAGCCACCTAGAGCCAGTTGCCCAGGACCATGTCCAGATGGCTTTTGAATATCTCCAAAGAGGAAGACTCTGCAATCTCTCTGTGCCAGCGCTTGGTCACCTGCACAGTAAAAAAATGTTTCCCAATGTTCAGAGGGAACCTACCGTGTTTCAGTTTGTGCCCACTGCCTCTTGTCCTGTAACTGGGCACCACTGAAAAGAGCCTGACTCCCTCTGCTTTGCACCTTCCCACCAGGTATTTATACATATAGATGAGATTCCCCCTGACCCTTCTCTTCTCCAGACTGAACAGCATCTTTTCTCATAGCAGAGATGCTCCAGGCCCTTAATCATCTTCATGGCCCTCCGATGTGTGCATGTCTCTCTTGTAGTGAGGAGTCCAGAACTGGACATAAACAGGATGAATTCAATTCACTTTAATGAACAAAACCATAATATGTAATAGTCAAGTTAATATGTGCTCTTGTATTCTCAGTGAATCACTGTCCAGTATCGGTGCCTGAAGTCTCTTGCTCAGTATTGTCATTATTTTGCTGAGAAGAACACAATGTTGTAGGAAGAGAACAGCATTATTTAGAGTTATGCTTTTGTTGCAGCATTTAATCTCTTTACCATATTTCTTTACCAACCTTGCAACTCCAGTACAAATCCCTAAAATAACTGCACAGCCATTTCTGCTGCTAGATTAAAAATTTCCTGGCATAACCTATTAATAACAGTCCACAACCAATGAAGAATCCTGATTTTAAAACATGAGCCTTGGAAAGAACTGAGCTATATGACAAAGCCACCAGTCACAGGAGCTGATGTGAGAGGGGACAATACTGCTCCAGGACAACATCAGGGAGGAGAAAAGGAAAAAGATTGATAAAAAGGCCATATTGGACACACAGGGAGTAAGTGGAAGGTGGGAAGGAGAGGAAAGAAAAGACAAAGAGAAGAAAGACAGAAACAGTGAGATCTGCCTAAAAATGAGGGATCTTTGATCTAAATTATTAATTCAGCGTGAATCCAGAAAGTATGCAGAATGATTAAGAATGAATATTTGCACAATGGAAAACACGTTACACCACCACAACATACACAGATTCGTATTCATCCTCTAAAAAGGGCTCATTTGTTCCTATTGCCTGTAATTTGGCTTTCAGCAATGGAAAGCATAAACGTTGCAGCACAGGTCTGTCTTGTCTTGCATTGTTAAAAGACCACTGTGGCATCTGACCAGCAGTCAGAGCATCATCATGCAGAAAGAAATCCGATTCTGGATAACTGCTGTCTTGCTAACAATCACAGAAAGAGGGATTCACTTATGTTTCACCCATTATTATTTTGGATATGAGAAGGAAACAGAGGATTACTAATTCACCCACATTTCATCATCATCTCAGAAAATTCCCTCTTCCACCTTTTTGCTTGCCTGGAGACATTCATTGGTATGGAGATACAGGATGTGGAGTGGGATATTATTAAGCTAACCCAAAGCCAACAAGCATGTGAAAGGAACAAGAAAGGGAATCTGGACAGTACTTAACTGAGAGTACATAACCCTACCAGGGTTTATTTGTTACCCAATAATCCTTGTGATCTCTATGTTTAGCAAACTGGTTCCTGCCCCTCCAGCAGAGCCATTATCTAAGAAAATCTAATACACCCTCTCTGGCTGTGAGCTCTCTGGCTTGCTATAAAAACACCACAATCCTGTTAATAAGCCTTCTCCCCATTGCAAGCCTACAAGAAATCTCCCTAACAGAAACAAGGTAGTTGCTTCTCTCATGGTGCTTGAGATGTCTTCAAATCCACATCTGAACTTTATCCTAATCAATGTAAGTCCATATATTGTTGCTATTATTTCAAACCACCAAATACTATTATCTCTTGGATTAAAAATTTTGAGTCAATGCTTTCTGTAGTGAGTTAGTTCCTGAGGTTCTTTTCATTTTGGTTCATTTTGTCTACCTTTTAATTTTATTAAGCTTTTCTTTGTTCTTCACACTGCAACTTATTGCCAATTCCAAAAACTATTTTTTTTTTTTTTTGCAGGTATTATGTATCTTCGTGGAATGAGAGAAAAACAAAGGAAGAAATGTGCTGACATTTTTAGAGAAAGGATTTCTTAGATAAGGGTGACAGGGCTTGCCTGACGCAGACGCAAGTGCATTCTCTTCAGATTTAGCAGAAAATAAATAGGCTCCAGACTTGGTTCATGTTCTTCCTGGATTCTGAATTGTAATATTTTTCAAAAGCACAAAAAGCTTACATTATTCCCCTTTACCCAGCAATCTTTAGACCATGTCTGGACTACTATGTCCAGCTGGGAATAACATGTCCACGCCAACACAAGAAAGACATGAACAAACTCGAGTGTGTCTAGCGCAGGGTCACCAAGATGGTTGGGGCTGGAGCACTTCCCTTTTGAGGAGAGGCTGGGGGAGCTGGGCTTGCTCAGACTGAAAAAGAGAAGGTTTTGGGGGTGCCTAGCAGCACTCTTCCAATGCATAAAAGGAGATTACCTAATGACAGAGCTAAGATTAAGATTTTTTGTGGAGTTGCATGGCAATTAAAAATAAAATTAAAAAAAAAAGAGAGAGACGATGGTAATAAAAACGAAACCAAGGATGGTTTTCACTTTTTCACTTCAGCCAAGCATCAGAAGAGGCTGCCCAGAGAGGCTGTGCAGTCTGCATCCCTGAAGGGTTTCAAGATCTGAACAGATAAATTCCTGGACAACATGCTTGACCTTACAGTTGACCCTGTGTTGAGCAAGAGGTTGGACTGGAGTCCTCCTGAAGTCCTTCTCAACCTGAATTATATTACATCTCTGTAAGTGCATCAAGCAGAATTGGAACAAGTTGCAGAAAACAGGGATGGAGACAATATGAGAAGAAATGACTTGAAAGCTCCTGCCAGAACAGCCTATAATCCTGGCAAGGAGTAAGAGTTAGTTCTCTCACTGACTACTGAGTCATATATGCAAGTATATAATCACTACTAGTTCTCCATGCAAAAAATGGAAAGAGAGACTACGCCTTCTCCAGAAGCCAATTGAGTTTATTTAAGATCTGAATCATTCCCATTAGGAGCCTATATCTCTTCTTCAGTTATGTATGGAGACTAAGGTGGCCTTATGCTCACCTCAGGATATCTCATTCAGCTGGGACGAAACTACACTAACTCAATGTTAAGGTATCTCTCTGTCCCTTTAGCCATTAAGAGTTAATAGGGACACATAAACTTGTCACATCGCTTCTTTTTTCCTTCACCTAATAGACAACTAATTTTCATTTTCTATGGCTATCAATCCAGCAATTTATTCCAGCATTGCATAAATATAAATGCACAAATATCCATTTTTAAGAACAACAGAAGATCCACTGTAGCTCACACTTGGGAACGTGAGCAATATCTGCTTTATTCAAAGGAAAACAAACAAAAGGAAAAAAATGCGTCTCGTATAAGACTGAAGACATTCACTTAAAAGTCTAACATCTCCATTGGTATCATCTGACAATGGGGTAACTGCATAAACAAAGAATTATCAACAATATTTGCAGAAAGAGTGAATAAGCTATAAATCAAATATGGGTTGAACAGGTGAAGAACATCCACAAAATTGTAACTGGTGAATAATGTCCACAAAATTGTGACCCTGCCTCACACCAGACTGGCAGAGAACTGTTCTCTGCATAGCAGCAGTAGATCTTCTGCACAGAAAGAAAACTTAGCTCTCAGGAGGTTTCTCATCTCCAAGCAGGAAGTTGTCCTGTGTATTACAGACACAACAAAGGCAACACTTTGACATACATCTCAATTTGCTAAAATCAGACTAAAAAATAAATACTGTAAGAAGCCAATGAATTAGAACAGTAGGATTTAGGAAACGAAACCATGAGCCTGAAAAGGAAAACGTAACCAGCAGCAGACTAGTCCTACAGGCCTAAATGCCTAGAAGTTCAGTTCAGACAGCTTCTGAATTCTCCAGCTATTCCTGCATGTGAAGTTAGAGGATTTTCACTTAAATAAGTACTTTTCATCTGGAAGAATGGCAGATGGAGATTAGGAACATCAAAAACTTCTATGAAGTGCATTAGTTAAAAAACAAACAAACAAACAAACAAAAAACAAAAAAGAAGCCTGAAAAATACTTTTCAATATAAAGGTTCCCAGGTAGAAAGAGTAATGTTTATATGTATTCAGAATACAAATTTAACAAATTGGAGGAACATAGACTAAAAGCAAGAAAATACTGGGGTTTTTTAGATGGCAAGTGTACACAGATGCACACAGAAATGCAATATCTACACAGCTATTATTTCACAATCTTCAGCCACTGTGTGTAAGAATATGTAACGTAAACTACATTCTCAGTTACACCCAGATAACCTCACTGAGAAGGCACAATTCAAATCGCCGTCAACTGATATACAATGAATAAAGCCTGGAGCCAGTAGCATCATGCAAAAAATCTGAGGGACACAAAGCTCGTTGAGGTGTAAATGGAAGAACAGAGTAGACTTCAGCTTCCTCTGTTGCTGACTGCTTGTTTTGGAGACATCAATTATCTGAACCGAGGTTGCAGGAATACTTCCTAGCAGTGATACTGCTGAAAAGTAGAACAGCATATTCAAGAAACAAATGTACTCAAACCATTGTTTTAATTTTTCATAACTATAAAAAGGACAGTGTGCTGCAGGAGTTGCAAGTTATAACAGCTAATGGAAAAGAAACACCTTAGGTGAAAGACAGAAATACATCTTTATGAGTCTGGTGCATTTCAACAGGATATGAAATTTTTATAAAAATCCAAAATGTTGTTGTGGGTGTAGTTTTGATTCTTAATGTGTATGCTACTGCCAGGCTAAAAGCTCACAAAAAGCTTAAAATTCCACGGTTCACTCTGCTGTTGAACTTTATTTAGCTGAGTGGGTGAAGTGAACAACACATGCATATAGGTTGATTAGTAATCATTTTTTTGAGACGTAATATTGCCCAGCCATCTGCGGTGCCATTACAAGGACAGTGATCTTGATGGATTAAATGCGAATCACATTTACTATACTTTGTTTTATACAAGAGAGTCAGACATTTTCAATGCTTTGGGACAATGCAAACCTGATGAAATATAAAGAATAAAAAATACACCCTGGTTGCTGAGTTTTCATTTTATTTTCAAGTTTTCTCCTTACTGTAATTGCTATTGTATGGATTGATGATAGTTCATTCATCTTAAATTGCAGGGTATGGCAATATCAGTGGAACAAGTTGTTTCTTCTGCTAACATCCACAGGAGGGGATTAAAAAGGATGGATGTTCCTTGTTTTTCTTCGGATAAACATGTTTCTGTGCTTTGAATGATGTGTGATGTGGTCTCTATATTTATCTTTGCTCTGAAGTCCATTTTGACAAATTTGGTGTTCTACAATGGTATTACAGCATTCGTGAATAAGGGAAGACCAATAGATATTATCAACCTAGACTTGTGCAAAGCGTTTGACACTGTCCTGCACAACATCCTGGTCTCTAAATTGGAGAAACATGGATTTGATGGATGGACCACTTGGCGCATAAGGAACTGGCTGGATGGCTGCACTCAAAGACAAGGTCAACAGCTTGATATCCAAGTGGAAACCAGCGACAAGTGGTGTTCCTCAGGGGTCGTTACTGGGAGCAGTACTATTTAACGTCTTTGTTGGTGATATGGACAGTGGGATTGAGTGCACCCTCAGCAAATTTGCCAATGACATCAAGCTGTGTGGTGCAGTTGACACGCTGGAGGGAAGGGATGCCATCCAGAGGGACCTTGACAGGCTTGAGAGGTGGGCCTGTGCCAACCTCATGAAGTTCAACAAGGCCAAGTGCTAGGTCCTGCATGTGAGCCAGGGCAATCCCAAGCACAAATACAGGCCAGGCATAGAATTGATCGAGAGCAGCCCTGAGGAGAAGGACTTGGGGGTGTGTTGGCTGATGAGAAGCTCAACAGGGGCCGGCAATGTGCGCCTGCAGCCCAGAAAGACAACTGCATCCTGGGCTGCATCAAAAGAAGTGTGGCCAGCCGGCCAAAGGAGGTGATTCTGCCCCTCTACTCCGCTCTCATGAGACCCCACCTGGAGTACTGCATACAGCTCCGGGGGCCCCAACATAAGAAGCACATGGGCCTGTTAGAGTGAGTCCAGAGGAGGACTACGAAGATGATCAGAGGGCTGGAGCACCTCTCCTATGAAGACAGGCTGAGACAACTCGGGTTGTTCAGCTTGGGGAAGAACAGGCTCTGAGGAGACCTTATAGCAGCCTTTCAGTACTTAAAGGGGGCCCACAGGAAAAGATGAGGAGGGAGTCTTTATCAGGGAGTGGAGTGACAGGACAAGGGGTAAGGGGTTTTTAAACTGAAAGAAGGTAGATTTAGATTAGATATTAGGAAGAAGTTCTTTACTGTGAGGGTGCTGACACACTGGAACAGGTTGCCTAGAGAAGTTGTGGATGCCCCATCCCTGGAAGTGCTCAAGGCCACGTTGGAGGGAGCTTTGAGCAACCTGGACTAGTGGGAGGTGTCCCTGCCCATGACAGGGGGGTTGGAATTAGATGTTCTTTAAGGTCCCTTCCAACCCTAACCATTCTACGATTCTATAAAACACTTCTTAGTATCGTACGATTTTATTTAGTCTCACAACATCTGAAGCAGCTTGCAGTAATCTCTCAGGGACTAGGGAAAGTAAAACAGGGTGTTTCCCAATCCTGCTCTACTATAAAATGGTATTTTTCAGAGTCTGTTTTATGTTCTTCTGTGCAGCTCAGTCCTATATAGACAGGTTTCCTACAAGGAACACGGTTTGGGGTATTTTGTGTCCTTAAGATTGCTATATGATGTAAGTGACAGTTAAAAACCCAAACTTGCAAGTTTTTCATACACTTCCTGATACAAAAATGTCAAACAAATGAAAACCTCCTTTTCCATCAAACAATAAAGTGTTTGTTATTCTGGGTTATTTTTCTAATCTAAAATCCATCACAGAACTGAAGTGCATTGCTAAGCCACGCGGCTGCCTGGAAAAAGAATTAATGAGTCAGAACTTCACAGGCACATATTCATTTTAAGTGTCGAATGCCAAGACATTATCACTTACTCTCACCTCACTCCTGCTGTCATTTCATTGCCAGTGTGAACACAAGCTGCAAAGGATTAACTTTAAGTTAAAGTAATAAAATACAACCTGCTTCTCAAGCTTACACAAAGCGTAGGAGAGACTCACTCTCTGGGCCTGACTGCGGCATTTAAAGAGGGAGAATAAAACAGCTAGAAAAGTTCTTGAACACCCACGTCACTATAAACCTCTCTCTTTTGTCCCATCTGAAGGATGGAATTTGCAAAGGGAGCAGCGCTCAGTGAGAGTCATTTCAGGGAGGGCAAAAGAGTCAGTGAAGGAAGAGGCACTATTTACCCAAACCCGGGTAAAATGAGAATCATGCTTGATTCCAAGATACCCATCACAAACCAAGTTACCTGTCACCACAGCAGCTTAGCTAAATAGGTAGGATTTTGCTTGTCCTGTGCTAGACAGTGACT
Source organism: Charadrius vociferus (assembly GCF_000708025.1). Lineage (NCBI taxonomy): Eukaryota > Metazoa > Chordata > Aves > Charadriiformes > Charadriidae > Charadrius > Charadrius vociferus. Next base: position 1,838,609 of record NW_009661370.1, read on the forward strand.
GCTGATGCCATCAGCAGCAAAAAAAGCAGGAATATGGCCCAGCAGGTAAGAGGAAAACCTATCTGAGATGTGCCATGAATCCTCATCTGCCCAAGGAATGGTAACGTCCACCCTTACACTCTGAGCTGATGTATAACACAGGGTGTCACTTATACACGTCCCAAGTCTAGAGACAATGATGTATACCTGAAACATCAACTACTTTGTTCAAAAAAACCATCCAGCAAACCAGGGACATGCTACCAGTCTTGTCTTACGTGCTCACAGGATGTGGGTGAAATGGGACTGAGCTAAATGTCTGACATAATCCTGGAAAGATTTTATCCAGACAAGGTCAACAGAAGCCATGCCACCATGAAAGACTGAATGAAAGGGGAAGCTGACCTACAGTTTCTTGAAAGAAAAAAAGAAACCAAAGCAAAAGAGCTTTCTTCACTCACAGAAGGAGGAAAAAAAGGGGGAAAAAAAAAGAAAAGAAAAGAAAAAGAAGAAAGAAGTTATTAAAAGGAAGGAAAAAAAAGATACCCTTGAAAGAGAAGTTGCATTTAACCATTAGCAATACACAGACCTTCCTCTTGAAAACTTTTTAAGTATTGTCTGTTAAATTTTTTATACGATTGTTTCCCACTAGACTTCAGCTGATTCACACACCGTTGCTACCTCCTACTAAAGCTTAGCTTTTATTCCCTCAATAAAATTGTATCTTGAAAGGCAGACCCCTGAGACCTCAAAATGTAATGACTTGAGGTGAGCACAATAGTGTTCTTGTTGACAAAAAAAAAAAAAAAGGAGTTGCAATTTGAAGTCTCATGAAACAGACAAATGGGGAGTGAGGTGCTGGTATTGAGCAGTACTATAACTTCACCTCTGAAATATTTGCTCAGCATGCTTTTTTAGCATACTGGAAATGTGCATCAACACAGGTTGGAAGAAATCCAATCAAGCTGCAAGCATCAGGTAGACTTAGCTACCTGGGAAAACAGAATATGACACAATTTTGTCACTAGATAACAAGTCCATTCAGCACATGGTGATAAAAGAGGCCTGAATGTATTTAAAGTTGCCTTTAGTTTCCCTGTCATCTCTCTCCTCATTTTTTTAAATCGCCTACCAATATCACACCAGCAATCAGGCCTTCCAATGGAGGAATTTAGTTCTGTACCCTCCAACCCAAATCAGCAGTTGTAAAACATTTCTTCCAATTTCACAAGTACTACTCTTGATTTTTTCTATTTTCAATTTTGCAGAAATTACAGACTTTTCGCTATTTTACTACTGATATATCTTGTCTCTTTAAATTGAAATGATAGAAGGATGAAATCCAGACTTCTTTGAAGCATGGGTTTCCTGTTTTTCCCACTGGCACTTCCTCTGAAATGGCAACTTTTTAGTTTGAGCTTTGATTCCCATGCTTCTTCAGGGCAAAATACAAAAAATCAAACACTGTGTGTCTTGTTTCCCCCAATGACAGTCTGAACTTGTCTTCACAAGATATTTCTTAACACTTCACTCATCCCCCCCTCCAGTATGATACTCTGTGCTAATATATACAGTCATATGTGCACCCTTTTGAGCAAACCTGCTAAAGACAAAAAGAAATGTTTACCAAAAAAAACATTACTGCAAATACCATACTTTTGAAAAGTCTCTCAGATGAAATCTTATTCCACAATTTCAAGCTTCTGTAAAGACCCAAAATATCGGACATAGACTACTTCTACTCAACAGTAGAAATATTATGCTATTATTTCAGGTTTTCTTGTATACTGCTCGCCAGTTGCTGTTAGTACACCAGATCTTCCTACTTTCTTCTCCTCCAGTGGCTGGGTCTACAGATGTGTGATCAAATTGTTTGGCTGCAAACATTCGGTGGGGAACTATGTGATACATTCTCCACAGCACATGACGTCCAAGAACTTGTACAAGCGAGCATCAGCCAGGAAACTTATTTTACACCAAGGTTCCCTCAGGCATGGTGCCCTGTACGACAACATGCTTCCCTGGTCACAGCACAGTGTCACTGCTTCTCCTTTCTTTGTCACACTCCAGATAAGGTATAGCTAGCCACCTGCCAACGCCCCTCCCAGTCAGCTGTGTTCGGACACCACAGGCACAGGAGCAGCTACAGCAGCACACTCCAAGCACATGACCGATAGGTGCTGCCACAGCCAGATATATGTCTGCGTGGGATTTTGTCCCAGTTTGAGGTAAAACAGAACCAATTTTCTTCAGTAACTTTGCTTCTTAGCTGGGCCTCTTCTAACTACTGACATTAACAGCATATTGTGCAGACAATGTTCACTCTCTCAGAGTGATAAGACCAATGTATATAGCTGATGCCCGGGCACGGTATGCAGAGAGGCTCCTGCTTATACTTATTGCTATCACACCCAAGGGCAACCAACTTTGTTATTTGCCCCGTTGGAGGGTCGGAAGTGGAAAGGCGCAGTGGGGTCCCACCTGTGGGAGGAGCGGACAGGACAGGTGACCCAAAACTGACCAACGAGGGTATTCCATCCCATCTGCCTCATGGTCAGTATAAAAGCTGAGGGATCAAAGGGTCAACTCTCTTTCTTCAGTGGTCAACATCTGAGGAGGACTCTGTCTGTTCGTTTGCCTTTGATCCTGATTCTGAATGCAGATCCAGAATCCAGTTCCCATCTGTCACTGAGTCCAGTCTGAGACTGCCCCAGTGCCAGCCGGTGTCGTGATTGTCATCCTGGGAGCTTGATACAGTTTTGTATATATTTCATTATTCCCTTTAATTTTATTATTAATATTTCATTAAAGTAGTTTAGTTCCTTCTAAACTCGTAAGTCTCTTTTTCCCTCCTCTGCCTCCCTCTTTGAAGAGGGATAGAGGGAGCATCTGTCGGTCCCATCTGGGGTCCCCCACGTCCCCAGTAGCCGACTTGGCCTAAACCACGACAGGTTTAAAGGAGAAGATGCCTGTTTAAGGCTTGGCAGATCCAGGGCATGTGAATAACTGGTGTGGTTGATGCACTGCTTGGATTTGTGGCCAGCAAATAGCAAGAGTGGGCACAGGCTTTTCCAGTGCACAAAATATTTGTTCCTGAAGGAACTACAGAGGATAATACTGTTGAATCAGAGGGATGTCAGCTAATGTGGAGTTTCTGAAGTTGGGTGAGGGTAAGAAATAGGTAGCACTAAACTCCTGCTATGATTACTGCTGGTTAAAATGAATCATCACACTTTTTTAGTTTCTAAGTCTGTTTTGATATCAATTGCTACTACATCAACCATTAATTTTGTATCATTGTCATGCATTGCTATCATAATCACAGAACACCCACTTATGACCAGGCAGTTCAGATAATACAAAGAACATGCAGCAGCAGCAGCTAGAAAAATAACTGCCTCTTTCACCGCACTCAACACGGTAAAGGAGAATACAATCCTCTTTATAACAATTTTCATACCTCCAGCAAACTGAGAGCATAAAATTCTGAAAATAATGTATTTCTTTCAATGGGAAGAATGCTGTGCTTTTCAAGTCCAGCAGGAGTTAAAAGCTTTATAAGTAAATTGGTGTCATTGAGACACACATCAGGGAAAAATACCATCAAAGCTCAGGCAGGGTAACAACAAAGAGTGTGGAGGCAGCTTTCCAGAGAACATAGGAATGAGATTCCCCATGTGATCAGAGACAGTTATCTGGGATACATATATACAAAAAACAAGGCAGTTATTACAAACAGGATCACTTTTCGAGAGTTCTCTTCATCCATTATTTATAATTCATTCTTTCATTGGCAAGTGAAATATATTGCACTGTCCACATCAAAATGAAAGATGAGGGAGTAACCTTCCAGATGTTGCAAAACTCCATTTTATGTCATTTTTAAAGTCTGAATTACATGGTCTTATTGTCATAACCCCCTCTCTATGCCCACATCTCCACATTGCACAGGACTTACACAGATAATTGTAGAGAACTGTCAGTTCAGCCAGATAAACTCTGCTATTAAAAATATAGAAATACTGACAGATACTAACTATCAAAACCAGCTCAATGAAAACGCTTTCATAAGGGCTTTTTCTTTTCCACAAAAAGAGACAAGGCCCCAGTGAATGACCTATTTCTTCTCTAGTTGGAGAATCTAAATGTAGAAGGAAGAGATAAAATCAGATTTTGTTGATCCTAGATATTTTATCTTTTGTGGATTCAAGTGTTCCAAAGCCAAATGAGGTCTTGCAGCTACAAAACCACAGTAGAGATGGCTCTTGTCACCCACCCTGCCACACAAACAGTGAAAATCCTGAAAATTTGTGAATTTGAGTAGGTGACTGAATGCAACCAATGAAATTAGAAGAAAGGAGAAACATTAGAGGGAGAACATCTGAACGGAGAAGAACATGTGAATTAGATCCAAACAGCAGCCATCACCAGATGAGAAACAGAGGAAATTTTGTGCAGTAAAATTAGGGAATGAACCACGGAGAGGCAAGGAGAGGCAAGGCAAGGAGAGCAGAGAGGAAAAAAAGGAAGAAAAAGAGGGAAGGGAATACTGAAAAATTACAGAGTGCCTAGAAAATATTAATCTGTCCAAGACGAAATGGAAAGCAATGTCCTTTGCATAGTAAACCAGAGCACCTAGCAGTTCACTTAATCTTGAACCATCACTATGCTCCTGTGTGGACAGCATTATTTATCTACATGTTATGGGAAAACTTAAAATCCTCTTAAGGACAATTAGTAACAAAATCAAAAGAAGGCCTTACATTAACCTTCCAGTCATCAACTACTACTTACAACACGCAAATATAAAAACATTTTTGTTTACTTGACTATAAATAGCTGCAGCAGCTGTTGGCAATATGAAATAGGATTTCAACTACTTTTATTCAATTAAGTTGTCCAGATCTAAAATCTCACTTCCCCCTACTTGTGCTTTCCATTACTATATAACACACTTCTCTGGGAAACAAGGAAGCAGAGAGCTAATGAAGTCTCTAGACAATTATTTAGATGCTTTTAATTAATTATGCCAGTATGGATTGGGAGTTAATAAATGTTCTTCCTCTTAAACCTCCACAACTTGGTATGATCCCAAAGGTTCAGAAGGGGGCTGTCAAACAGTAAGAAAAGCAGTAACTTTAGTAAAAATGAGATCAAATATTTTATTAGGAATGTCGTTACAATTTGATTTTTGCAATTAATTAATGAGCTTTATTTCTAAAAGTTATCAGAGTTCTCCCTAAAAGGGCATACCTTTTCTATGATTCTTCAGTTGCTTAGCTAAGTTATGTCAAAAAACATGTTATATTGTTATTAACACAGTATCGTAATAGTCTCTGACTATGGCGACTAATCAAAAAGCAGCAGCTATTAGAGTGGAGAGTTACAGCGCAAGCAGACAAGACGGGGAACGGAGAGCATTTTTGAATCAGCATGATTTGGTATCCAAAGCCAGTTATTTTGAAAATCTGATGCATCGTTAGAAGTTAATATTGGCCTTACACAATTGCCTTATGCTCAGATATTGGTTCGATATTCTGAGTGGTGGCATCAAGGAAAAGAGGTTGGTACAACACCTGGAAGGTGATAACCAGTTTAGGAACACCAGTTCCTTAGAAGAACAATGTGGAGAATTTTCAATAAAAACTAAGGAAGGAAAATTGCCCCATTTGGTATTTGATTTGAAAAACTGATTATAAAGCTTTCCAGACGTTATAAATCATTGGGGAGAAGCCAGTATCAGTTTTGAATAGCTCCACTTATATATAGCTTTATGATGAAGCTGTGTGCTTTGAGGTAACTTCATGGGTAAAGATTTCAATTGTGTAATTTAGATTTCTTATAGCCTAATTTGTTCTGTGACAGAAAGAATGAAATATATTCCTTCCATTGGTTCAACAGAACACCTGAAATTCTTTCCAATGAAATTACTTGAAATTAATGCTTACCAATTCTTCAGTTTCTGTTATTTGGATCTGGTAATAGTTTTAGCATTAACTTTTTATCTGAGTAGGCTTCTTCAGACTTATTTTTCTAATCAGGATCTTGTATTCTATTCAGTACTTCTTTCTTACTCTTCACTCAGTAAGACTCTCAAAGATCTCAGTGAAATAAAGCCCATACTGCCTACTGAATTCTACAGAAAATGCTGATTGTTGGTTTGTTTCAATTTTTAAAATCTAACTGGGTATCAGGCACTTGTTATAAACTAGCTTTTGGATTTTAGCATAAGACATAGCTCAAATGCCATGTTACAACTAATCCTATTTTAAAAGACATCTAGTTAAATCTTGTTTCTTTTGGAGTTAGTGAGAAAACCTCTGGCCTTTGTGGGGTTGGAATTTCACCTTTAATGATTAAAACAAAGGAGGAAGGAGTGGATGTCATGTGAAGGTATTACACATACCATTGAAAAGAATTCTGAGTAGAATTTGGAGACTTTAATATTAAAGGCATGAATTATTTCTTATTAAAAATAAGTAGCTTTGAAGACGTCACCATGGAATCAGGGCTAGCATTAAGAAAAATGAAATTTAAAGAATCAGTCGAAGGTTCGTTTTTAACCATAAGTAAGCAAACATCAATAGAGTTCTGTTTTATATAGGAAACACAAGTTATAGCCAAATCATAGAATTGTTTGGGTTGGAAAGGACCTTAAAGATAATCTAGTTGCAACCCCCCTTCCATGGGCAGGGATACCCTCCGCTAGATCAGGTTACTCAAAGCCCAATTAGAATCAAAAGAGATCTATTTTGAATCAGTATGCTATTGACAATAGCAACCAGGTTGGTCACAGAAACAATGTTACAGAACACATATATCCAATAGCAGTAATATAATTTTATTCTTACTGTTATACAGCAAATTATGCTAGAAGGTGGAAAATTGCATACTTGTGATCTTTACCCGTTATTCCAAGATGGAGATTCATTTATAAATTAAACAGATACAACTCATTAATACTTTGTAAGTAATTCAAAAGTTTATAAAATTACTTTAATGATAAATAGGATTAGGTAACTGGACTAGACCTATTTTGTACCTAGGTAATATAAACTATTACATTGATAAACAACTTAAGATAACATCTTTCACTGTTTATTAAGTGGTTTCTAAAGGGATTTTCAGAGCTTACAATGTATTACCCATAAATCCTGCTATCTACAAGCACAGTGTATTAATTACTAGGATGAAAAAACATAAACTATTTTATATAGTGTCTTGTAAAATAATTCCACCTTAGGGCAACCAGGGAGGAGGAATTTTATTTAGACATGCTTAGTATGATGAAACAGGTTGTGATAGTTTCACCTATGTAAAGGAAGTGATTTGTTGCTGATATCAGGAACACTTTGCATGTCTACCAGTCACAAACTCCATTTCTTCCCTGAAAGTTTAAAAAACTTCATTTTCAACCAGCTGCCACACTACTAAACATATCAGAATAAATGACTGGTCCTTGAAAGGAAATTGGAAATGAGCACTGATGTAGCCTACCACCTATCTGCAAGTGAGAAAATAAACTGGCCAATCTAGGAACAACTAATCAACTTCAAGAGTGACTACATGGAAATGAGGTTGTTCAAACAGTACTGGCACATATGCAGCGTGAAAGCTCACTCCCGGCTGGCCCTGCTGCTCTCTGTACTCTTGCGAGACACTCCTAACATGTGCAGTCTTCACAGGGTAATAGATTATATCAAACTGGAAAAAGCTTCAGTGGAAAAACATGAAATCCATTAAACCTCATTTACCCTGTCACAACTGAATTACAGGCAATACACCTCTGTTTGCCATTTCCAAAATGTTGCTAAAGGCTTTGTACAAATAAAATAACCTCTGCGTGTGAACATTTACCATTGCAGTCCTGAAACCAGAGCAGTGGCTAGAAGCCCACCAACTGCCACACACAGGTAAGTGTGTGTGTCAACAGCCCGTTGAGCTCTCCTGCATGGCAGCGGGCTGCTCACCAGGATCCCCCCTTGAGTAGGGACACCTCTCAAGGTTACTCCTCATGGCTGAGAGATTCCTTGCCACAACAGATTCTTGGTAAGTGATTAATAGCATGGTAAACTTTGAAATCTTAGCTAAGCGATATAAAGGATTGATTGCACATACATAATCCTTTAGACATGAACTGTTGACCAAGTTTGGGACCAGGACTGGATCCAGCTGCAGCTAGACTCCTCTCTGAGAAGGACTTTAGAAAGCAAGGGAGGCCCTTTCTGAACCTCATGACTCAACGGGAAGGTCTCCCTGATAGTTTTGTCTGACCCTATCCTCTATGCAATAAATAACCAAGTGTACTTTGCCATCAAATCTTGTTAAACCAATGTTGCATTTACCACTGAACTTTCTTAACTCACTGTTCTATATCAATAAAGTATATTGTTGCTTCTCTCTTATGAGTGAAGTACATGACTCCATCCGTGACATTTGGCGTTCCTGGGTTCCTAGTATTACACTTACAGTATGTCTGCAGTAAATTACTTTTATCAGCTTTCTTTTGTAGTTAAGCTGATAAATGGGATGCATTCTACGCTTCCTGTATTTCCAGAGGTTTTGATTAATGCAAAGACTGCAAACATAAGCATGACCTTTCCGTTGCCTTCTTTCTTCCTTTTCATAATAGGCTCTTTACTCCATTAGCAAACTCTGGAAGAACCTCCCCTTCGCTTGCAGCTGTCTGGTGCTGTCTCCCAAATGGCAGTCATTTAGAACATCTTGTCTGGCTCCTGTTCTTTGCTACTACCTGACTGCATATGCATGGAGAAAGAAATAACCTGGAGCTGAACAATCTTTCAAGTACACTTTCACAAACCCAAATAAAAACCCTAATAATTTTCCTCTAACTCTTTTGAGGAAGTACTGTGTATTATCAAGGTCATTATTAATACAGCAGCTGTTGGAGAGAGATTTTACTACAAAGCAAAAGAGAGAAAGGTGCAAGAACACAAACAGATGTTATGCTACTGAGTCCTCCCTTTTTACTGCACTGGATCAGTAACCACAGTTTACATGGCATCTAGTTACAAATTAGTGAACAGACTACAAAAGTGAACAGACTGTTAATGGCAAGAACTGAAGCTGAAAAATCACAGGAGGATGTCTATTTCAAGGCAAACCTTGTTTTATAACTTACAAAGTTTAATTTAGTCATATATATTTGACTTTAGTGTAATTCTTGACGTCCAAGAGCAGCAGCAAACTCCTTCAACAGACTGCCAAAATGAGCTGGACGAAGGCAATCTGAACGCAAAGGAGAGCTCGCTGCAGTACTATGGCTTTTCTAGAGTAACCAGCCAATAATGAAGTGCCTTCAGCCAAATTCAAATGGCTTTGCAGATATGCATGAATTAAATAAGCAACACTCAGGAGTAAAGGTACTTTAAAGGAACAAGGGGATGATGGCTAAACATATTATCAGCTCTTAAAGGCTCTTTCTGAGCCACCTAGATAGACGTTCTTCATGGGCTGACTTAAGGGTGAAATGCATCTTTGTGCAGAACACACATTTCAATATGAAAATACTTGAAAACTGACACTGTTTTTTTCTCCTTAAAGAGACAACGGCATGATTTACCATTAGCATGTGGGAACATTAGGGAATAGAGAAATAAAGTGTCTGCCCAAAGGGCATCAAAGAAATCGGTGCAAGAACCAAGTAAAGAGTTAGTCTCTGGGCAATTTCAGCTGACACCTTTAAATCAGCTCATATACCCCTTTTGTTCTATTTTTTTTCTTCTAAGGATTAAAAGGACTTCAGTCTCTAGTGTGGTCAGTTTGGTACACTTCACAGCACTAATTATCACTTTAAAAAAGAAAAACACAATGTAGAAAAACAGAGTAGATTTTCCTCATTGAAAGTAATTGGCACCATCAGTGAAGAGTCAGCACTTACCCTGTAATGGTCAATTCAATAAACACATGTCTAAGTGCCAAACCACAAGCCCTTACAATTCTGTAAACTCAGTTAATTGCTTCTTTTTGGGTTGAGATCAGGCTTATTTTTATGACTGAATTAAACCTCCACATTAAAAATAACTTAGATAATTTCTGTTCCTTAAATTTTTACAGATGAGCTGTAGGCTGAAACACAAATGTTTTTTAAGTACATATTGAAAAGCAAACAATATAACAGCAACTGTATGCTGCGCACAGCTATTCTGGGCACAAGCCCTACTCTGCTCCACTGAAATAACTTCAAATTTGGTATAATTTAGCAGAATCCACCCATCATCTCCAGTTTATTTTCTTGATGGAGATTTACTGCAGCAAGCCAAATCTTTCAAATCTTCCACAGAAAATGATTTTCCATTTATGAAAAATGTGCAGGGTTTTTTTGACTGGCAATTTATACTTGTAACTATTTTTTACTTGAAATTGCTGTTTCCAGATAATAGCTTTACACTCATTAACACAGTGAAAGCAAATGTTGCTGCCTGACCTTCTTCTCTCTTTTGTTCTCCGACTATCCATAAAGAAGCCTTCTTCATTCCCACTTAAATGGTATTAGAGTTGTATTCCCTATGCAAAACAAAGGAAAAAAATTGCACCACAAAATGTTACTTTTTTTTTTTTTTAATGTACGGTAGTGCCGCTTCCTTCTTACCAGTTCTTTGTTTCACTAAAGAACAAGTCAACTAAAAGAGTAAGGTGTTTTCACCCTGGAGAACAGAAGGCTCAGACAGGACCTCATCACAGTTTTCCAGTACTAAAAGGGCAGCTACAAAGAGGATGGAGGCTCTCTTCACAAGGAGCTACATAGAGAGGACAAGGGGCAATGGGTACAAGTTGCACGGGTAGAGGTTTCATCTTAATAAAGACATTTTTCACGGTGAGAACAATCAATCACTGGAACAACCTCCCCAGGGATGTGGTGGAGTCCCCATCACTGGAGGTATTCAAGATGCAACTGGACAGGGAGCTAGATAATCTCATCTAGGCTCCCTTTCCCATGAAAGGTTGGACCAGATGATCTTCCGAGGTCCCTTCTAACCTGGGCTGTTCTATGATTCTGTCTGCTTACCCCTTAAAGCACAATTTGCATGCCTTGCTCACATGAGTAGTTCACAGCACTGGTAGATGAGGTGTACAAACAGTCCTTAAATTTTTCTGGACAAAGTAGAATATACTCTTAAAATAAGGGAATGAAGTCTGCTTTATGTTGCTCTTACACGTATGTTGCTCATATCAGAATAAGACAGAGATGATAACTTTCAGTGCAAACACGGGCATTATTTATTCCTACATCACAAAATCACATAGCTTCACAAGAGCTTTGCAGTAAGACCCTAAGAGGGAGTTTTAAAAGACAGACACAGTAGAAACCTGACACACTGGTGGAAAAGCAGGCAGAAGATACTGGAAATCCAAATTACGGTGACAAGAGTTCACAGAAGTTTAGGGGTTTTCCACAGGAAATTCTGCATTGTCTTGTCTAGAACTGGAACAAAAAGTCACACACTTAAAAAATTTACAAAACAGAATTTTTTCAGTTCTGTTACGTGAATAGCTCTTGCTCACCATCTGTCAGGTCCACTGCTATCTGGCAATTCTGAGCACTTTCCAAAGGCAGCATTTAGGGCAATTGGCTTTCTGAAAATTTGCATCCGGCCAGTTCCAGATAGCTGACTTTGGACTAGGACTGACATGCATAAGACAATTTTGTCTTTGTTAGTTTTTTCCACCGATGCAATCTGAGAGGATAAAACCCAGCTTAAATTAAATTACTGTGGTGTTCTGGTTACATATGTTAGTAGTTTGTGTGTTTGTTTAATTTTAATTGGATATCAACATAGGGAACCATGTTTTCCATTTAGTTTAAGGTTTCTTCTATTCCAAATTTTGCAACAACCAGATAATCTGAACGACAGCCTATCCCAGTATTGCAGTTCTTGTTAGACAAGTAGAGCTTAAGCTTCCATATCACATAAACACAGAATGGCAATCTTTCAAACTCTTGATAAATATAGATAGGTGAGTGTTTTGTAGATGACAGATGAGAAACACAGTATCAGACATAGGTCTCTTGCTACCTACACTTTATCTTCAGGAAGCAAACATATGACACTGTAAAGCTACGTAAAACTGGAAGCAATTAGTGATCTCTTTCATGTAATATATCGACAAGTTGTGAACTGGTTAATTCCAACTATCAAATTAAGTATTTATAATAGATCCTCACTATTCAAGTTACGATTTCAAACACAGTGATTTTATTTTTTGCTGGAATTCCACAATGATCATACTTTCATTTCTAATATGACAGAAAAACACATTTTTTAAATTAAAAACAAAACAAAACATAAATTCCATTCCCTGAAGTCTGAAACAGAGAGGGGAAAAATAAATATTTTTGATCATTCTTTAAAGAAGGAAGATTATTTTTCTCCTAACCAAAAAATAATAGGAACTTCCACAGAATATTTTATTTCTGCCATTCAGCATTTTCTACTAGAAATCATTTCTTTCTGGAAAATTTCAGATCATTTAACAAGATTCCTGTAAAACAGGGAAATAAATATAAGATACGCACCAAACAGCATTTGCTGCTGGCTACACAAGAAACCTGTGGCAGAGCTTGGAACAAAATCTTTACTTCCACGTTTCAACCCAGCTGCTCGAGCAATGAACTGTTCCTTACCACACTGATTTTATTTACTCTTCACTTTGCATTTAGAATGCAGCCTCAGCAAGTTTGCCGTTGACACCAACTGTGGTGGATAAGGGAAGAGCAACTAACATCATCTACCTGGACTTGTGCAAAGCGTTTGACACTGTCCTGCACAACATCCTGGTCTCTAAATTGGAGAAACATGGATTTGATGGATGGACCACTTGGTGGTTAAGGAACTGGCTGGATGGCTGCACTGAAAGACAAGTGGTGTTCCTCAGGGGTTGGTACTGGGAGTGGTACTATTTAACATCTTTGTCGGTGATTGAGTGCACCCTCAGCAAGTGTGCCAATGACACTTCCAGCCCAGAAAGACAACCACATCCTGGGCTGGATCAAAAGAAGTGTGGCCAGCCGGCCAAAGGAGGTGATTCTGCTCCTCTACTCCGCTCTCATGAGACCCCACCTGGAGTACTGCATACAGCTCCGGGGGCCCCAACATAAGAAGCACATGGGCCTGTTAGAGTGAGTCCAGAGGAGGACTACGAAGATGATCAGAGGGCTGGAGCACCTCTCCTATGAAGACAGGCTGAGACAACTCGGGTTGTTCAGCTTGGGGAAGAACAGGCTCTGAGGAGACCTTATAGCAGCCTTTCAGTACTTAAAGGGGGCCCACAGGAAAAGATGAGGAGGGAGTCTTTATCAGGGAGTGGAGTGACAGGACAAGGGGTAAGGAGTTTTTAAACTGAAAGAGGGTAGATTTATATTAGATATTAGGAAGAAGTTCTTTACTGTGAGGGTGCTGACACACTGGAACAGGTTGCCTAGAGAAGTTGTGGATGCCCCATCCCTCGAGGTGTTCAAGGCCATGTTGGAGGGGGCTTTGAGCAACCTGGACTAGTGGGAGGTGTCCCTGCCCATGGCAGGGGGGTTGGAATTAGATGTTGGATTAGATGGTCCCTTCCAACCCTAACCATTCTACGATTCTGTGATTCTGTGATTCTATGATTCTAAGATGCTAGAAAAGTGTCCAAACTTAAGAATAGAAATGCAGCTCTTGGTAACAGTACATGAACATACTTTATCAATTCTGTTTATTTTTATATATGTTGAAAAATTCTGTTAAGAGAACAGCACGTGTTTAACAAACCGTTTGACATGACATTTAGGAAATTCCTCCTGGAGAAGAACTTAATCTCATTTTTTACTAATTGAAGCAGCTATCATTTTCATTCTGGTCCAATAACAAAACCCGCAGATTCTTAACAAAACTTTCTAAGGTTTGATGCTATCTGGTGTGCTATTGAAATTATACTGGTCAAATGCTGCCTGGCCACCCCCACTGCAACAGAAGACAAAGTCATGTCCAATCATTTAAAAAGACAAACTAGAATTTTAAGACATGAAAAAGGGAGAAATTACCTGGGTCTTCTATAGATAAGTTCTTCGTTAACCATTGAACAATGTCTGAACCTAGGAACAAAAGAACAGGCATTTTTAGATTAGTAAGTTTTCTCTTCCTATTCTTCAGTTCCCTAGGCCAATTAATATTGTTCTGCCATGTAAAAGAGACCTACGTGTTTTGCTCAGTTTGTCTAGAAAAAAACAGACCTTTCTATTTTTTTGTGTTTTCTTTTAGCAAAAAAACATACCACTCACTTCTTTCTTTAGACCAAGACTCATAAAATGTAATACAAGTGCATTAAGGGTATGATAAAAACCTGCATTTCAAAAATTACATTACTGCAAAATTTACACAGAAAAACAAACACTTTATTAAGTTAATACTAAGTTTTCCCCACCTTCCAAATTAGTTTACAAATGAAGCCCAGAAAGTTTAATGCAATACACATTGTGATTATGCAATATATTGAGTATATGCTGCAGGCCGTGCTGGAGGTTTAAAAACCTTCTTGGGACTAATACATGACATTATGAGCTCCTCTTAGGAGCTGCAGTCTGTGTTCAGTTTTGCCTTCTCATTTTATTATCTTTAACTATCACTTCTGCTGTACTGACTTTCAACCCATTCCGCTGGCTACCTGTAAAAGCATATCCAGTTACCTAAACATCTCCTACCAATTTTTCAAACTCCGCCTCGTGACTAAGCTCTTGACAGAATTCATTTTTCCCCTGGTGCTAAGGCTCTTTCCTTACCACTCCAGTCTCTCTTTATTCTTCTGTATCCCTTCATCCTTTCATGCCTATCCATTTCTTTGTATTTAATTCTCTGTCCTTATTTTAAGGTCCCATGTTATTGCTCGTCTCTTAACTCCTTCGATACCAGATTCCCTGCTGTCTTTCACAACCCCACTTCCTAATTCCTAACTCCCTCTGCTCCTCTTGGCCATGCACTTCCTATCACACTTTGCACTCCATGTGCCAAGTCACAAGCTGAAGTCAGTCTTGTTTTTCAGAATGAAAGTTACAGTTGAACTTCACCCACTGTAAGCATGAATTACAAAATAAATTATGAATCAGTTCTGCAGACAAAAAGACAAACAAAATTATGATTGAAGTGACTTTAAATAACCAAATTCGCTTAAGGGGAAAATATACTGAAACACTGAGGGGGAGTTATGTGCATGTTGTCTATGTTTCATGATGGGTGCATCATGCCTCCAGTTCAGACAAGTGACATAATAGAGACATATGTCCCATAATACTTCTTTAAAGAACCAATATTTAAGTTGCTCATCCATTTTTCAGCAGACATAATAACATAATTCTTTTATAAACTTTAAATTTTAAAAGATAATAAAAATTTACACAATCTGTGCAAATATAAAACAAATCAAAACAACAAAATCTCATGAATAGACAATAATACATAACATTAGAATGTGGAGTATATTTCCCCTGTCACTCCCTAAATTCAGATTTCTTCCTGTACCTACCATAGTGCATAATTTCCTTTGGTCTTCTCGAGGTAATGAATATGATATTTCAAAAAAGCATTTCCGAGAAGAAAGAAAATTTATTTCTCCTTACTTTCTTAATTTTAAAGAATATAATTTTGTAGCTTTTAACTTAGTGAATAGCTTTGTCATGTATTTTACAAAGACTAGTTGATTATATCATAACTTCTCATGCGTGTATGCATTACTAAATTGATTACATAGCAATGAAAGCTGTGGAGATTTTACAACAACGTTGAGCAGAGATTTTCACTACTATGTTACATGTCTAAATTTTGGTAGATATTACACTGCAGTGGCACCATTTCTCATAGCATATACATGGAATTATTCCTTAAATGAGGCAATTTACCTTTGAAGGCTGTTGGATGTGTACAAAATGTTTCAGACAGATATTCCTACCTCAAAATATTCTATGTTTATGCATTTTTATAAATACAATTCTGTCCTTTATTTATACATATGAACTTAATGAGGTTGACACTGAAGGAAGAAGTTTAGCTTAGTATAAGTTGAAACTTCATAGACTTTAATGACAGTTCCAAGCCTAGCTATATTTTTATGTCAGCTAACTAGAGAAGTTAGTCAGCCCTAATTATTTTCCTAAATCCTCAAAAGTCAGAGACAAAAAGTAATTAGAAAAATAACATGACATTTTTGAATACTGATTCTTAACTTTGTCTTCCTTCAAATCCCCCAGGTACCATATGGGCAGAAATTTTCTATTCTTTTTATCTCACCTTCAAATACTTCCTTCCTCTTTACCTCTTTTGAAAACTTTCCTACAGTGACACACCATATTCCTCTGTCCTCAGCTCCTGGCATCACATTTGTGTATGTGATCTAGACATCAGAGATTTCACCTCCATATGTCACACTGTCTTATGGCTTATAAATAATAGTGGGAAATGGGATTTCTTGACAATTGCATCATCTGTTTCTGAAAGATCATTACTGCTCTATTCACATTTTACACTGAGGCCATTCCCCAGTACCCAAAAGCCTGCACAGCAGTTTAAGCCAGCTATCACATCCGAACACTCTGATGATTTCAGCTGCATGACTTCAATGACAAAATCCCAGACAAATAAATATTAACATGAACACTCTCCTCCTAGTGTGAAGGCCATTCAAGTAAAGCAAAGTTGAAAGTAATTTGTCGTATCACAAGTGAGAAATTTATCAGTTCATATTCCTTTGGGAGATCTTGTGGCCAACTCTAGTCCTAAAAAAACCAATAAAGGTATTATCTTGAATAGCTTGCTGTGTTTTTTTTTAGCTGCTACTTTTAATGTCTAATCAACAAAATGATTTAATTCAATCATTCCTGTGCCCTTTTCTAAGGTTTATTACTTATGCAAATGTGTTTCTAAAAGCAAAACCATTACTATAATTTCTTATATCAGGAAAAGAACAAGGCAGTAAAACAGGTGAATGCTTTATAGGAAAACAGTATTTCCTTTGAGTCCTAGCTTTGACAATCTGGTGACCAGTAAATTCATGTAATTTTTCATACACCACACTTCACATCTACAGGAATCATGATCCAAGAAATAGGATTAAAAAGACTACACACTTCATTATTTGTAAACTAGAACTAATACTTATAGGATATAACATCTTTAAGCTTCAACCCTGAATCTGTTTTATTACCAGGAATCTATCATAAACGCAAGCTAGTCAGATGATATAAATTCTATAGAAGCCACTACCTTGGTATTGGACTCTCCTGAAAAGCAAAATTTCAGCAATCCAAAATAGAAAAGGTTTGCCATGTCAGAAAGATACTGTTTTTGCATACTGTTTAATGTGCCAGTCACTGGTAATGTATGATAACAAAACACCCAATAATATTTTCAAAGTAGATTCTCAAGCTAGGTTCTCCAAGTCTCCCTGCCTCACCTCCAGAAGGCAGCTAAAAGGCAAGCTGGTTATTAGATCTCTAAGAAGACTGAAGTTAAATTGCCAACTGAATTTTGAAATCCCAGAAGAACCCTCAATTGTCATGCCAATTCCTATAGCAAATAAAACTGGACAAGGCAAAGTGATCGTTTGTAATAATAAACTAAAGCTAGCACAAGCAGAAAACATTTGAAAATAGTTTTTTTACACTCAGAACCTTAGAGACATTGCATAAATGCCAACACCTACCCAGACAAGGTAATAAAAATCACAAGATCTTACTCAAGTCCAAAAATATGAGAGACTTTCAACTTTTTAAAGAAATAGGCAAAAATATGTCTGCATTCATATACAAACAAAAAAGACTCAAGTGTGTTCTTTGTAAAATGTACTTGCTGAAAACTCAACAAGTTATTAATCTTAAGTTAAATGGTCCAAAACCAGAAGTTACTGAAGCTGTCACAGCATCTTAAGAAAATATTTTGGAGGAAAGTGTGCTCTCTGAAATCTGCAATGCTAATTTCCAAGTCAAAGTCAGAAAGACCAGTGCAATGTTAAGGTTAGCTTTCAAGAACAAAACCGTTATTTTAAACAAGTCTTTATAGAGTGCATTCCAAAAAGGTGTTGATTCTGAACTATAAAAAATTTCACATGAATTATACTTCCATTTTTTGCTATGCATAGATGCAATGAGCCATGTAAGCCTTGATCTGACAACAAAAAGATATGATAGTAAATCTGCAAAAGAAAATCAAAATGAAAATTCAAAATGCTCTATCTTTTTAAAAGTTCAAAAACATATTTATCTGAAGAAAATTCAAGTTGTAAGAGAGTATATTTTATTAATCAGAACCACAAACCATGAGACCACTGAGAAACAACTCAATGATTTCTTATTGCATAAGGAGACAGGTTCAACCTTGCAAAAAATATGCTTTTACTGCTAATATCTTCATTTAGTAACCAAAATCTGTTCTTTTTTTACTTGTAGATCTCAGAGTATTTACAGATGATGAAGAGAGCCAAGGGCACAGGAAGCTCCCCTGTGTTACTGATACCAAAAGATAGGGCTTTGCTGCTGACAACCCAGCAAACACTCTATCTTCATCAAGACATTTGCCATCTGAACTCCCCAAGACTGACATAATCATCATGACATTTGTCCTGTGCTGTGAGAGCTGGGAAACTGGGCCTGTTGGGTGGGCGCTTGTCTGCGGAAAGGGGGCTCCCTCACGGTAGCCCCTTGGTTGGCTAGGTCACCTGCAGTGCTTCACCACCACCTGGTCTTGAGAACGTGGAGAATTCTGTGCAGGACAACTCACAGTAGGGAAAACTTAATAAACATCACACTACAAATTAACAGTTTCTAAATTTAAGACAACAGGACTGTTACTACATTAGTAAGGGAAGAGCACTGCTTTTCCACTGTTTCCTTTTTTTTTTTTTTCATTGGGAGAGGAGGGAGATGTGTCATTTTGACTTCTGTCTTCAACACCATTGTTTTGTCACACTACTTCACAGTGATACATCAGGAAATTAAGTTTTGTTACTGATACACACTTCAAAATCCTCAGGCATGAGTGTCTGAAAACAATATCATGTGCAATTTCATTTCTCACCACTGATTCAGATGTTGGAACCACAGAAACTGGCTAAGATGAGCAGGGAGATTGTAAAGGCCGGTGGACTATCAGGTTCTCAGCACTAGCTGTTTTCTCACAAAAATTGCTCTCTAATGGAGAGTTGGACTCTGTGAGAAAGAGCTTTCACTGTTGAACGGGACAAGATGATCTGCATTCCCCTTGAAGTTTTCATGGTCACAAACCATAGCATATGTTGTCACTCTGTTACATCACCCTGGATATTCTACAATTTTGTTTTCTTTCTCTGAGAGGCATAGTTCGTTAATGAATTCTACATGCATACATCTGAAAGAAATCAAGTACCACGTATTTCAGGGCAGAAAGGCAGAAGGAAGAAAAGCAATGACTGCATTATCTTTCTATATACTTGTGGAAAAAAAAATTTGGATCCATATTGGATTATTCAGCTTATTTTTTCCTTATGTCTATTAGAGCTGAGCAAAGAGAAGGTTTGCATCAGACACTTGACAGTGCTGTGCACAGAAAGGTGAAAGATAGAAGGGTGTGGGGGCTCCTCTCTGAGGCTGGGGTTGCAGTAGCGCTTAAAGGAACAAGGACTTATTTGCCCATAAATTATGACCCTAACCAGTACTAAACGGCATTTGATTTCATTCTGATAGAAAATGGATTCAGAGGTGCTTTGATTGCCCAGTTCTTAGTTTCAGAAGTATGCTGGTAACAAATGTTTAGATGGTAAAAAGGGGAGATAAGGGAAATGACACAAAGAAGCTGCGTAACTGAATTTGGACTTATTTCATACTAATTTAAATGCCTTCTACCTTGCATTCTTATTTAACAGTTTTCTCTTTCTTTTCTCTATTCTTTTGGATTGATGGAAGATAAATTTATAGACCTAATATGGTATAATTGTTTACCATGAGCGGCAACAGAGCTGAAACTGTGATAATTTGAATACGTTGCTGATTGCATGTACATATTTAACCTACTGACCTTTACTATTTAAATGGGTTGACTTTTAAAAGAGAAACATCATTGGTCAAAGTGCAGTTTGATTAAGGAAATTTACATCTCAACTTTCACACATTTAATTCTGCCACTTGCTTTTAAAATTATTGATGAAAACAAATGCATAAACTTACTCTTTTGACTTACTAGAATTGGAGGTGGACCACACATTTGTTTGAGTCCCCTTACAACTCAAGGAAGTTTTTACCCACTTGTAGGTTTAAAAATCTCATCTGAATAATACTAACCATAAAAAGAATATGAAATATTTTAATGAAACTACTCAAGCACAAAAATAATTACAGTTTTCTAGTTTTAAAACAATATAACAAACTGCAGTAATTTCTCTTTTTTTTTTTTCAGTGAAGATGGACACAGGAATTTGCAGAAATAAAAACTTCAAATTAAGGATCCTACTGCTTGTGAATCGGACCTTCTCACTCTATGCTGTAAGCAATCCTCAAAAATACTCAAACCTAGAAGGGCAGAAAGGATCCATACTTCTGGTTAGCACAACCCTATGAAGAACAATGTGCCACTTGAAATTGTTAAGTTCCCGAATCTCTGCTTCTGAGGAGAAAAATAATCTACTTTCACATTGTCAAGAGCTAATACAGGATGCGAGAAAAGTCTCCTAACTTCCTACATACAAAAAATCACCCAATAGTGCTGACCAACAAATTCCAGTAATGTAAATTCTGCGGTCAGACCCCGTCTCATAACCAAGCTTCAGAACAGAAATCCAGTTCAATAAACACTAAAAGGGTACTTAATCATGGCTGCATTTCTGTGCCCACTCTTTATTCTAACAGTGCCAATCCACACAGGCCCCTGTCTTCTCCAGCAAAAGGAACTGCTACTTCATTGCAGCAAAATTTACCTCTAAAGTTTCTCAAAAGACATCCTCTGCTTAGATCTCTTCAACAGCCACAAGTGACTGTTTTACAGATGACACTAGCTGTGCATAATTGGCAATACACCAGTAACCACAGATGGGACCCCTGTAATCCCAAGGCTGTTATAATAAGCACTAGAGTTTAGCATCTTGCTGAAGAACATTGCTTCATGCTAAACATTTCCAAGACAAGAGTGATGCTCTTTAGAAAAACTAGGTAGTATGAAAACCTAGCACAGCCTTTCTGTTGTAAAGGAATTTTTATGCTCTTCTTCAAAATGATGTAAAGCCATATGATCTTGTTTGACTATAATAAAATATCAGTGTTCAGGTGACATAGATAAAGAAAAGACTATATTTTAGATTTCCCTGATGACAAAACCTTATAAGTTCTATGGAAAAAGTATTTGTGGGGAAAAAAACCAGGAAAGACACATAGAATGCTGAACACCATAAGGTTGCCCTGAAGAAATTTCATTTATGAGAAATCTTCATCTCCAGATGGAAAAAAATAAAAAACACTTCATTTTTAAACACTGTAGGCATAATCGAAGTAAAACTTCTAAAGTCTGAGATGAGCAAGGAGCCCAGGAGGCTTATCAGTGAGACGTACTTGATTCCCTGTCCACCAAAAGTCTTAAATAATGGTAAAAGAAGATTAGAAGCTAAGTGACTTTTAGTTTTCCTTATCATTACGACCCATTCCTCATCTCCTCTCAACCAATTCCTCTCTTTAGCCTTCAAACACATCCAAACACATTTGGGTACTATTAAGAGAGAAATAGGAAAGAATTCAGTAGCTCATCATGTTCTCCTTCCCTCATTACTTTTGGGAACTCTCAAGCTAAATCCCATCCTCCAAACTGTTTTGGATCCACCTCCAAGTGGAGAGCAGGAACACTCCAAACACCAAGCGTAACTGTGTCCATGCTCTTCCCAACACTAGTGTGTACTGTGTAAATCAATTAGCAATGAAGCTGTTCTGCAGTCCCGATGCCCCACCTGGTAGGTGAGTGCCCAGCCACCAGCCCAAAGAACAATTTTTTCTGTCTCTGTCAGTGACGATGTAACTTCTTTATACAAAAAATGAGAAACTCCACGTGGAAGAGAACAGTCTCTGCTGCCTGTTGATTATATTCTCTAAAGCATGAGGCAACTTAGTCCAAATTTCTGCTCAGGCACAAGCGATTTCAGGCATCTGAACCTGAGAGTCTCCACCTCAGCCTCTAGGCATTACGGTCTGGGTCCCTTTTAATTCCTTTTGCTGGATCTGTAATGTTTTCATCTTAAAAAGTTTTGGAGATAATAGGAGAAAATAAATTATTTTTTACCCTGCAGGACACCCACGTGGGGAGTGGAGCAACTGGAGTCCCCTCCGTACTGCAGTGAAGGCTGGTTTATGGAAAGTAGAACAGCATTGGCAAGTGCATCCTGGTGCAGCACACAGCAGTGTATGAATGCGAGAGCAGCCTCCCTCAAGAAAAGCCAAGAAGAAAATGGATGTGTGACTCTTATCCCAAGTTTGTCCTGTGGTTCCTGAAATAATATGTAAAAGGGCAACAATAACATCATTGTTGCCTAACTGTCTTGAAGTCTCACTCTGAAAGTTCATCCAAGATTACTTCAGGAAAACTGACAACACATTTTTGAGGGACAAATTTGCTAATTACCATAAATAGTTCATCTGGCTTTCTTTTAAAGTCTAGTAGATGTTTCACTGTATCTTGCAGACAATTTGGTTTAGAAAACAGGTAGCTTGATAAGCACAATTTTTTGGAGCTGCCGAGGAAACACCACAAAATTTCACTTATCACCTCCTAATTCTTCTTTCTTAATAAGCAAGTAAGTTTCAAATTCACAGAAGAACAATTTATTGTTAGTTTAATGATGGAGGGCTCCTCAGGTGAAAGCATCACCAAGGCACTGGGTCCTTTTCCTTTATCCTCTGTATTTGTATGTAATTACCAAATGGAGCTTTATTCAGTAATTCAGCAGTGGCTGAAATTTCTAAATGAAGGCATTTCCTAAGTCATTTGAATGGATTTCTTCCTCTGGAGAAGTAAAACTAATAAGCTTATGCTTGGACTATACTGAGACCATATTCTAAGTATTCTGGGGGAACACGGGCAGGTGAGACCCCAGAGCTAAAGGGCTGCAAAGCAGAACGGTGTCAAGGTGGAGCCAGAGAAGAACAGACAACAGTATTTCATGCAGTTTTTGTAGACAGGAGCAACCACTGTAAATAATTTTATAGCCTTTCTTCACTACAGTTGGTGTCCATGCATAAATTTTGAAGTAATCTAATTTTATGGTTTGCATAAATCTAAATTACCTTAGTTTATACCTGTTTAAAATATCAAAACATTATTTAATTTTGGATTTTTTTAAGACCCATAGAAACACACATTGTATCTAGCTGGAGATACTACTCACAGTGTTTCTGCAGATTTCACAATTGCAATGTCTTGACAAGAAAGCCAAGCTAGAAAGAAATATTCATCAGAGTGGCAGTGGCACTATCCAAGGCAACCCTATTAACTTTCTGTAGCATTGTCACCACATATTGCAGCTTCTGCCCTCTTAGTTTTTACAAAATTACATATCACTATTAGTCAAACGTGTCCTCTTTCATACACGTATCAGTAAGTGTCTGCAAGTTGCACTGTGATAATCTTTGCAACACAGTAAAAGCTGACTGAGATTACCTCTGCCACAACAAAGTTTTACTTTTTTTTTTACATCAGCAGTTTGAAAATAGTGTGTACAAACACAGCCTCCACGTTCAACAAAAAGGCTTTGTGAAAGTCTTCACCATGCTATTGCTTCAAGCAATTCTGTATTTTTTTTCATATTTCCACTTCAATTTCTCTAAGAAATATGGTATTTTCTTTCCAAACGGTCCTTCTAATTCTTGCCATACTGCCCCCCAAAGACACCCACACACAGATGGCAATGGAAGGAAGTGAGGCAGCAATGTAATTTTTGCTAGGCACTTCACATTCAAGGAGGATTTTCACAGGGGAAAATCCTGAAGTCCTAATTCAGGGGTAATGGGAATACATATAAAAGTGATACATGATTTGACTTGTGATTTTGACTCCAGGAAGAAAGTCAGTCGAGACACAGTGACTTATAGTTTTGACATTTGCCCAGCAACAATGTCAACGTGCTTCCTTCCTCACAAAGCGTTCCTACACAATAATAGTTAATTTATACAGCTGGTTTGAAAATGGGTTTTTCCACTGTTGCTATTTCA
>NW_009661370.1:1862850-1903248 GCF_000708025.1 Charadrius vociferus
TTCAGTGACTCATGCTCTTACTGTTCTCTACGCTTAAGACTCTGAAAACTGATGTCCAAAAATCCCTTTTGATCATCACAGATTTCCTGAATAACCCAACCTATTTAATTTAGTTACTTTGACTAAAATACACCCTCCAGAAAGATTTAGTGATGTCAAGTACAACAGCATAACATAATACTCTGCAGAAACTCCTGATAGAAGTTGCAGGATTGGATATAAAGAACTCAAAAGTTCGCCTAGAATTTGCTCATTAGCCAGCCACTCTCACAGCTACAGAAACATCTCCAATGGCAAACCTCGTCTCAATAAAAGAGATTCTACAACATGGCAATTGCACAAAATACTTATCTTCAGAGATACCACCCAGTGTGGGGGCACAGGCTATAACAGGAATCACCGAACCACAAATTTCATGACAAAATGCCACGAAATTGCAGAATAAAACCACTTTGTTTGGCCAAAGTAGTCATCTGGGGTTTTTACTGCTTTTATTTTTTTTTAACACATAGGTCCCACTGTTCCACAGCCTCCAGCAAAGACCAGCTATTTTTCAGCTAATAGCAATAAATACAAAATATCAGATACAAGAAAGTTTGCTGAAGCTGTGTAGAAACTTTCATCCTTAATCCTAACATTCAAGTGTTACACCAGAAACGTCATTGACTATGATCAGAACTTTGCTCAAGGCTTCTTTTTTCCTATTTGAAATATGAAATGTTTTAATATTCAATAGACCACAGAAAGTTCAAATGAATTTCTATTTTTGATTAAGCTGTGCTGGATGTTTTTGTGCTATTTCCTCCAGATCCATGATTATTTTAATACTGCTATGTCTCAGAGTTTACACTTCAAAGATCTGCTGCAGGGCTACATTTTCAAAAAGGAAAAGAAATGAAGTTATTCACATTGTAAGTACCTATACTTTGGAGCTTTAGTCTGACTGAAAATCTAATCCCATTCAGCTTTTACCAAAATATGGGATTGTTTCAAGACTTTATTATGCTCAATTGCTTGGCATAATAAAAATCATTTACATCATACACCATGGAACGAACTGTGTTAGAAATAAAACTGATCTTTGCTCCAACTTGATATTTCCACCAAATTCAGCATATTTTTCATTTGCAGTCTTTCATCGCTATTCAGAGATTATGAATTAATTTATTCTAAATGTCAATAAGTGTGCGGCATGACTGTCTGAAGCAGATATGACTGAGTCTGTTCTCAAAGAAATAAAAATCTCATGGTTCTTCTCACTATTTCTTTACATATGCACCTCAAGCCATATGCACCACAATAAAGGCAAAATCTATTAGCTCTTGAGGATAATTTCCAAAGATTCATTGAAATGTAGGTTGTGCTGACAATTGAAATTCTCTAACATGATTTATCCATTAATGGAGATTTATCAAAAATTTAGGTAGACACGAACTACCATTTTAATATGCAATCAACAGCTCTTGGGTTTCAAATAAACTTAATCATGCCGCCCATAATAAGTACTGTATTTCTACATAAAATTGAAGTACAGTATATGCTCATATATGTGAGTACATATGCCAGCCATCATGTAAATTACTCTCCCACCAATCACAATGAACTTAGCAAACTGAGAAGCAACACTTAAAGAACATAAATCCCTCCACATTTTAGTTTACCACGTTCACTGCTTTGCTTCTTTCTCTCCCCAGGGACTTTCACATGAGCATTTGTGAGATATTAATTGCAGCCCTGTAGCTAGTATTGGCTTTTTGTCCATGATATTTTTATAGGAATTCAAAAGCAGCCTTTCTGTTTTTACAAGTAACTTGGTACTGTATTAACCAAATGTGTCCTAGAAGCAAAGTATTTTGCTTTCCATCAGTATCCACTTCTGGCAATGACCATAGAGCCATCACTAATTTCTCCATTTTAGGAATGTTTCTTGGAGCCTGGACAAAGTAATGACCTCTGCAAAAAGCTCCTGTCTTCTCCCATTCCTGCCCTCACATTCATTATGTCCAGAGCTGCCGTTTGATACACTAATCCACTGGCTCATGGGAAGTATTTGGAAGTTTACGTGAGAAAACAGGAGGGAGTAATTTTCAGCCATCCATTATCAGGCAGAAGAATAACAAAAAAGACATTATTCTGAACAATGCTGGACCACTAGCCCATGATCCGACCTTTGGTAGGTCACAGGGCTTGTATTTATCTCTACAGTAAAGATAATGGTTCCCCATACTGTGCTGTGGATTTAGGAGGCTAGAGAACAGGGAAGCATTTCGAAAAGATCGACCTGTAGCTATTAGTGTAATAAATAATACTACGTGTCCTGGAATCTCAATTCCATTCTTCATGTTATTTTACTGTACATTTCAATGTTTTATTTCATTTGGATGAAACAGCTGAGAACGGATGGTGTCTTACTGTGAACACAGGATGGGTCCTTTATAACTTAGACTCATGAGTACAAAAGCTCTTTGTGAGGATAAGGCTGTAGCTCATTTTTTTTTCCTTTTTCACAAGATGCAGAGAAAAATTAAGTTCATACTGTTGCCTAGGAGTATGCAGTAAAGTGAATACTACTTTTAGCACCTGTTGCATCTTTGCTGTTTACATTGTCAGAGTAAGAATAAATAGTAGCAAGATGTAAAAAAACCCTTGGTAAGGGAACATGTATACACAACCATTCACGTACCTATCCAAACCTGCCCCTCTTCTTCCCAGCCTTTGTACACAACAATTTATTTGTATTTTGGCCTCTCCATGTAATATTTTAAGACCTGTATGTATTTTATGTAAAATTGTTGATGGCCACCATTTCTTTCTTAACCATCAATTGCAGACTCAGGAACAGATGGTATACCCTCCGTTGGGAAAATAAAGACAGGATCAGTAAAGAAATATAACGCAAATAGGTATCCAGTACCAGGACTGCTGTTTACTAGTGGAAGGTGAAATCAGAAACAAGTCCTGTGTTGAGGCCCTGGAGAGAACAAAAATTTTGCCAGTAAGCTATGGAGTTGTGCTGTCTAAATGCAATACGGTCCCATGCTTGGGAGGGAGGGGGCAAGTGGAGATGCGGGAAAAACATGTTCTTGCTGAATCTTCTTACATCCTGAAAATGGCCAAAAAGAACTAACCAACAGATTAAAAAATAAAGCTGGCAGTCCTCTACTGCAACAGGAAATAAAAGACAACAAAACCCCCAAATTTAAAGTATTTTTCCATGAAATAATTATACCCTGTTCAATCTGGCAATAACAATTAATACAATTCTCCTGGTAACCTATTGGCAGATAAGAAACTAATTGAGAGCAGCAAAGGGTGCCTGGACTAGCAAATAGGCTGATGATGGCAGAAGGCAGATCACTTCCCACGGCTTGATAGCCTGCGAATGGAGGTACTCTCCTCTCCAAAATACAGAGGAAAGGCAGTAGTAGTAATACAACTGGTAAGAGTTTTTCTTAATGCAAAAGAGGATGGATATAGGTCACCTAGGAGGGGAGACTTAAGCAGATTATCCCCTTCCAATTTCTGCTTCACTTTGCATGAGGCAGGTCTATACTCAGAAACCAAGTATACACTAGGATGTTTTAGTCCTCCTTTCTGTTATGCTAATTCTATTTGATTCTGCATAGAAATGAGCTTCTGCCAAATACCAATAGACAAGTAAATGCCTGCCGTAGCACTGTTTTCAAAAAACAATGTCAAATGGACAGGAATACAGGCTCCTGCTTACACATAACCTCCTTTGTTTCCTCATACCAGCCGTGTTGCTGCATTTACTGCTGCCAAACTGCCATTGCTGATTTATTTTTTTTTAATACCAAGGGATTATTTATTAATTTAAGTGAGTATATTTAAAAAGATATATAGATTCAAATTTGAAATGTTGATTTCCATATTTCTTAATAATAGTAATGAGGCTCCCCTCCCAAGCTACACTTCTAGAAAACTGTCACTGAAGGAAAGAAAGCAGCAAGATTCAGCCATTGTCAACACAGCTTTAAATTTGAGTAATTTTTCCTTATTGCTTGTTTAAAATCACCACTTAGCTTGCCTTACTTGCCTTACTTGCAAGTTAGTGTTTTCTTCTTTTTAGCAAGTGAGCTAACAAAGATAGACAACTTCTTTTTCAAACAAGAGCACATGTGCGCCGAGAAAATAGAGGAAAATTACAGCTCTGAGTACAGGTTCTTAAGATGAAGCACACACTAGTAACTCTTGCTACATAAAAAGAAATACATACATGTAACCCTTTAGTGCTGCCTAAACTTGCTGTACTCTAATCTTAAAGATGATGATCACCAAGCCAAGAGTATCAGGGATGGAGAAGATCTGGCAGAGGCAGAAGTTATTCCACAGTTTGGTGTTGTGGAGATTATTCAATAATTTTAGTATGGAAGCATCTTATACTAAGTGCTATTCAAACACATTGTAACAGCGAGTCCCTCTGCTAAGGACTCTAAAAACAGCATTTCTGATGTGACAGTTTAACTGGATAATGAAAATTCTCTGTGTTGATTATATTCCATGGTTGCTCAATATAGCTCCTGATTTCTCTGTCATTCTCTGAGCTTCCCCAGCCAAAAGGGCATCTTCAAATGGCTGCTTCACAAATCACATTAGAACTCGTGAGACACCAGAATTTCTACCCTGCAGCAAATTCTGAGGCTCACAAACTTCATTTTGTTGTGAAGTGGAACCCCAACACCAAACATCAAACTTTTGCACAAACTGAAAAATTCCAAAATATTTTTCTTTAATGCTATCAAAATGTTTAATTCAACAGGGGCAAAGCCTTTTTTTAGTATAAAACAAACAGAAACTTTCATCTTCATCTTTCTGACTCATAAGACAGCTTCTAACAGAAGTATAATAATAAAATAATAAAACCACAATGCAGTATTTCAGTACTTCCAGATAATGACAACGTCAAAGAAATTCTCATGAAACAGTACGGCTGTGAAATCATTTCCCAGCAGAAGACTGATTTGCCACGTAAAGCGTCAGAAGGGCTCTTAATGGATAATTCTTCTAAATTAAGCAGATATAGAAGATTTGAACAGAACTAGGATGGATGTGCTTCATTATGCTATGATGGTCTCAACTCTTCGACAAAACCAGAGGATAGTGCCATAGGATCTGCTACGTTGAGTACTTAGGGAAAGTCAATTGACAGTGTTAAACACAAGAGACGAAACAAAGAGAGAATAAAGGGCAAGCTCATCTGCCTTTTTCTCTTAAAGGTGTTACCTTGTCAATGATTAACTCTATCAGAATGAGTCAAAATTTTTATTCCGCTGTATATCTTTAATAACATGCTACTTTCATTTTAATCTAAATTAAATTCATAGATATTCTTATCGTGCAATATAAACACCACAACTATAGCACTGTTAGCTCTGCTTAGCTCATAGCATGCCTCTCTGTTGATGATGAATCATCTCTCCTCCTACCATGCAGTAAAGAAAATGGATGAGCCTTGAAAAGCTAACACTTTTTTGCAATTTTATATAGCAAATACCATTTGGAAAATGTATTTGTAAAATTACAATTCCTGTAACTACTACATTGGTTTCCAGACAGTGAGTTATATACAGTGGGGATGAATCCCAGAGATGGGATTTGGGAACTCTCTCAAATTTAATTTCTAAAAGATGTTCCCTTTGAAAGTGAGAGTAAGATCGAACTTAGTATTTTGGCAGTTTTGACTCATGTAATTTTAAGCTTTAATTTCAGGTATACTTTTCATTCTGGTGCTATGCTTAAAATTAATTTCTATTTATTGACTGTGAAATCAAAGGGAGTATTATAAAAACATTCTCTGTCTTAGCTGCAATGGGAAAATCCAAAGTAACTTGACTATGGTCACTAAAAAGGTTTCAAATGTTTTGAATCAACACAGTTTCAGGAAGTGGTTGACCAAAATGCTTAAATATGTCTCAAATTCTTCTCAACTACAACAAATGCTGAGATTTAGAGCAAACAAACTGCAATTCAAAGTTGCTTAAGAAACTTGAAGTCTTTATCTTTGTTCTTTCTAAGATCAGTACGCATGCAAAATTGTACTGAAACCATAACTATCTTACTTCAAAGATAAAAAGAACTTCACTTTACAGTACTGTACATTTTTGTCATAGAGTCATAGAATGGTTTAGGTTGGAAAGGGACCTTGAAGACCATTGAGTTCCAACCCCCCTGCCATAGGCAGGAATACCTCCCACTAGACCAGGTTGCTCAAAGCTCCATCAAGCCTGGCCTTGAACACCTCCAGGGATGGGGCCTCCACAACTTCTCTGGGCAACCTTTGCTACCCTGACAGGTGAAATGGATATACAAAATCAAGGCTCCAACTCTTCATATTGTTCAGGAAGATGTCCTGAACATCTGTCAAGCAGCTTCCTGTGCTATGCGAACTGAAGCAGCCATTCTCTAAAACGGACATCGCAACTCCCACTATCTATAAAGAAGAAGCATTTATGCTACATTGACACAAAACATGCTTCTTTACCAGAGGCATTAGAAATGTGCTAATATCCCCTCTCTTCATCAAAAAGACCTCCTTTGATTGAGGTACCTTCACAAGGTGCCTTCACAAGGAAACCTAGATGAATGCTTGTAACTGAAGTCATGCACATAAAAACCAGGAGAATTATCTAGTAGCTGTACTCCCTCCTCCCTGAGCGCAGGGAAGCTGAGAGGGGAACGGGTCCCCGGGGCATTGGACAGAGTGGGACTTGGCATGATTTAGATGCTGGTTAGGTGACTGAAAACAAGGCAAAAAGAAAAAAAAAGTGGGTGTGTACAAACAAGTAGGACAACAGGCTATTGAAGTATGTGCTACTTGAAGGACCTGCTGTCGTCTTGGTTTTGACTGATGCAGTCACCTGCTCCAAGCCTGGTTACCTGTATTTGGCACAAGGGGTATGGTTTATCAGAACGATCACTGATCAAAAAAGCCTTTCAACCAGGGAAACAGGCAATGATACTCAGTTTGTCCCAGGAGACGCACCATTTAAAGTGAGTGTATCTCCTAAAGATAAAAAACTTTAAAACTACCCAGCAAAGAATTAGAGAAAATAATTTGATTTACAATTTGCACAACAGTAAGTGAAAGAATTTTAGCAACATTAACTCCCCTAGTACTACCCTGATGAAGACATGGTTCACTTTACAGCTATGGGAGTGGTGACCAGAGAGGACAAGCAGATAGCCTGCTGCCACAAAGCGACAATGGCCACGTCAGTGATGAGAATCCAGGAGACTTACTTCCCACTTATAATCCCTAGGTTATCCTAATATGCCTTAGATTGAAGGTGCTTTTCTTTTTCTTCTTCTTTCTTTTTTCTTTTTATTTTTTTTTTTTGGGGGGGGTGGTGGTGGTGGTGTGCATTCACAAGAGGAGTACAATATTCAAAATATTACATAAATGTAATTAAAGAATGACAGGGAAATTCTCATGTCACTTCAAATGGGCAAAATTTAGTCTTAATAACTTACTGATTTTTAGAGTGCTGAACTAGCTATTGCAAGTACTTCTTTAATAATAAACCAGCCTCAGACTATTTATTTATAAAAGCCATGCAAGATACAGGAAATGTACAGATAAAGGCCATTGTTTAACACGCTGAACTCAGGCAGTGCTTCTAAGCATATCAGGCTTGTTCTTGATTTTATTTCATATGAAAACTCTTCATATCATTTGCATTGGTCGCTGTACATAAGATAAATGTTTTTGGAGTTTGGTGCATTTTTTATTAATCTTAGAATCCTATTTGGTTTTAATCCATTATATTTTATCCTACGTCTTCCTTAAAGGAAAGAGATTTTAAGACTCTTGGTAGGCTGCCTTCCTTTCAAATAGTAGCTTGAAAGCGTTTGTAAGTAAATTTGCCCATTGGCGCTACAAAGCATGAAGTAATGATATTTGTCATTACAACCTATATATATGATATCGTTTTTGCTGACTGCCATTATCTGCTAGGGCAACTTAAAAGACATTTTTTCTTAAATATTGTTTACCTACTGTTCTAGAGTTTACACGTGTTGTAAATGAATATATATTCATGTTATATTGTATTCATTTAAAGTTCTGCTCTCCTGTAACTCATTTTCTTCTCATAAATTTAGGACTTTGTTGTTAATAGGTACTGTCTTAACTGCTTCAGCTAAGGACTGCTCGTAGCTGCCTCATGTAGCTAATTCTTTATTCTTTTCTCTATGCAGGTTGTCATTTTATTAACCACAATAAGACTCTCCAAAGGTTTTGGTATGGCAAGATAGTATGCTTCCTAGGTAACAATGCCCTTGAGCTATATATTATCTCACACTAACACATGTTTTCTTGCGTCTCACTGCTTAATTATAGCACTCTTTTTAAAATGTACATTTCTGGGTTTGTATTCTTAAGTTAGCATTTTGAGTAGTAATGTTTGACTTATTTTGATTCAAAACAGAGCCCGTGTTGATGAAACAGAACTGACTAGTTTGCACCCACTAGCCCTCATTTGCTATACTAATTTTTAAATATGCTGATCTCAAATACTGTCCTAATCCATAAAGTTTTGATTCTACTTCGTGCAAAAGTTAGTGTGGTTGCACTGTTTTGCCAGGTTTTTCTTTTTGTGTTGTTACTTAAGCAGGTGAAGGGGAATATAGACTGAATACTTGAGCAACAAAAAGAGCTTAACTTCAGGCTTTCTGTCTAAGTATCTGCCAGATACAAAGATCCTGGGAAAAATATAGCATGTATATAATATGTGTATATAATGCTGATCACTCTTTCCTTGTACTTTAATTCCTACCATGTCCTTTCCATTTATCAAAGTGCTAAATACGCTCAGTCTGCTGTATTATACAAAAAAGGCTGGTTTGCAAAAAAAAAAGGCTTATTTTGCAGTTACGTATGGTCATTAAAGGACAATTTGTGCCCTTTGATGTTAGGCTTGACACCGTTAACAAACACCCTCAACTGGAAACCGTAGAAAAGAACCGTGCAGAAAAAGAGGAAACACCTTTGGAAACCCAAGGCAAAACCCCAGACCCTAGTGGGTGCACCCACAGTTTGTCAGATTCCAGACACAATTAGCAAAGCCTCTCACACAGCCACAGGCGGAGTCTGTCTTTGATATGAGGGCACACAGTGAAGCGCTGGGTGAGAGTAGTTTGGGGATCCTAAGCTCTGCACTTCAGCAGGTGGCAGGTCCACTGAAGTACCCGCTTGTGGGCCCCCAGCTCCTGGCAGAAGCAGGAGAAGGCACAGGACTCCCATCTCCTCAAGCACAGGGCCTGACCTGATGACAGCAGTGGGTGGCTTTTTTCTTGGTAATCTCTGACCTTGCTGGGTGCCATCTCATTTGTAGTCAATTAATAGTTTCAGGCTGTTCACCCATAATCATAAAAACTGGATTTGTTTTTAATACCTGCTGAGATGCATACTTCATATATCAGTGCTGAGGTATGTATTTAGTGCACTGAGTTAGTTAGATACTGAGTAAAGACAGATCTAGTTAAATCTGTATGGATTTTGCTAAAGTTTTTCTTCCTCTAAAAGTTATTTAAGTGTTTTTTTTTTGTGTATACAAATCTTTCAAATGAATCTATTCCTGCTATTAGTACTATAATTGCAGCATTCATGTCACAAGAGAAAAATTGAGTCTTGGAAATAGTAATGCCCAGTGGAAAAAAAAGCACTTTTGATTTAAGGCAGAATTTTTTATTTAGGATTTCTCTGTTTCTGCTGCTTTCTTTCCCAGTCAATACTAAACATAGACGAAAAGAATATTTTATTTTTTAAATTACGTCAGCAAGAACAACTTTTTCCTTTCCAAAATAATAGAAAAGATAGTTCCAACAAGGTTTCCAATACTTACCCAAATCTTTATTAGATCTGAGACACAGGGCTTTTTATTTGACAGATATGTTGATTTGAGAAGAGTTTCAGCTGACTGAGGACATCTACTGCAAATATTACACCTAATATATTCAACTTTTCTTTTTGCCACATATTCTGACTCTTTAAACGCTTGCTGTAGCTAAAGCAAAACTTAAGAGCTCTCACTTGTGATCTGTGCAGTCTCCCTTTTTGTTTCTGTTTGTTATTTTTTTGTAAATTAAATGTCCTGTTTGGGTAGCTCATTATAAAAAACAGCACCGAAATACAGTGATTCACTTGCTAAACCGTAATGACATTTCAATTTTTAAAACAAATCATTATCTGTATCTGTACCTGGTGTCTTGTACAGAAGATCAAAAATTATCATTCATGAAATGAAA
The DNA here is from genome assembly GCF_000708025.1 of Charadrius vociferus. Lineage (NCBI taxonomy): Eukaryota > Metazoa > Chordata > Aves > Charadriiformes > Charadriidae > Charadrius > Charadrius vociferus. The sequence goes on from NW_009661370.1 coordinate 1,873,117, forward strand.
TTTTATTTACTCCTCTAATCCCTAGCCTTCTACAACTCTTACTCCATCTATCTGCACGTCAGGAGTCCATTTTTGAATACACATAGTACAGACAGTTCCCATCTTGGCTTGACTAGTAATGAACTGAACATATAGACTCAGCAAATATTGATGTCTAAGTTTGATGGTGTGGACCGAATAGCCAGGCTGTAGAGGTGTGACAGAGGAACATTCCACAAACACTGAATTCTAGATTTTATCTCATTGTTTATAACAAAGGATCCAAGAATATTTGACACAAACCCTTAAACTGGGGACCACTTCTCAGAAGAACAAGTATGATTTGATTTAAAATAGATGTATTATATATAGGACTAAATTGCTATTTCACTCTCTCACTTCAATATTTATTTTGCTTTCTGTTCTGCTTTAAAAAAATAAAATTGAAAGGAAATTTCCATTTTCAAACTTTTCAGCTATCAAGCAGCAACTTTTGTTTTCAGCTGAAATTAATTAGAATATTCGATTTTAAAACAGAAGTCCCAGTGTAAATGGATAACAGTATGCATGTGTTAGATTCTTTTCCAAAGGAATTGAAGGAGATAGGTCATTCTTACAATCTAGTAAGATTACCACAGAGACTGAAGGCAATGTCTAGACACGCACCTTGCCCTGGACAGCCATAATTCAAATAGCCTAATGTAGAACATCGAAGCCCTTCAAAACTCACATCACTGAGAAGTTAAGACACCTTATCCCTACAAAATTCTGCTTTTTCCACAACAAGTCATCACTCAATCCGCATTAAATAATTTATGTTCTTTGAGGAAGGCTTTTCCTATTTTCTGATCCCTAAATGAATAATTACTGCTCCAAAATAATCCAAACAGATACTGTTTCCAAAAACATGCAATGCCTTTGATCAAAAAGTGAATATCTTCAGGCAGTTTGAAGCATTTCATTTGAAGCAACTAGTAGTGCATGGTAATGCTTTTCCTTCTCTCACTAAAAAGCTTTAATTCTGTGCTCCATCTTCCCAACTGAGAGCTCACAAGTCCCTTTCCCCTTCCTAAAATGTAGGTGCTCCTCTGTTTCTCAGTTGGGACTTTCCAGTTAGCATGCCAGCTTAAATTTGTTACTCTATCAACTTCAGTTAGCTCTACTAAAATACATTTTCAAAAGGTATTTGATGCTCTCTTTATACTCAGTTTTAGTATTTCTCTGAAAATGGTATACCTCTAGCCTGCTACAATAGCACGTTTCATAGTTCATCAACTGCCCTATAATGTTTTCTTCTGCCTAATATACAATTCTATTTCAATATAGCTATCTGCATAAATTTCTTCAGATCCTTTTTATAAAATTTTACTTTTATTTACATGCCATCGTTAATGATTCGAAATAACAGGCTTAAACATCATCAAAAAAAGTGTAGTTATATCAGACTAAATTCAAAACCAATTAGGTGACTGTTTGGATTAAACATGGCTCATCATCCCAGAATAAAAGGAGGAGTGTATTGCTAATTGAGACTAATTTACAGAACTCCTTTAACTCATTGCAGAGGTAATTTATAAGCAGTGTCCTAAATCTCAGCTACGTCACGTGAAATTAAAAACAATACATTAGACCACCCAACTCGGGCATAAATTACCCTCCTGCTGGCCTGACACAGCTTGGGACAACCACTGCTGAACGGTATCTGCTCAGTAGTTCAACAGCGTACCACTGCTTGCTGAAGCTGTGTTCCCTGTCCCTTTCACGGCTGCCCAAATGAGAAAAGAGCTATGACTAAAACAGAGAGAGATGGACATCCCACCTGTTTTGTTGTGGTTTTGTTTGTGGGTTTTTTTTTTCCTTTTTAAACATGAAGAAATGTATTTTTAAGACCTAGAGAAAAAAAGTGAGACAAGCTGCATTCTCCTATTTACTTTCAGCAACTGTCCTAGGAGAGTGAATTGCTACTATGACGAGTTTTCCACAATAGACTCAATTACTGGCCTTTAAACGGTCCAGAGTTTGGGGATATCATGCCTGCCAGAAGCTTCCATGTAAGCATGACACAAAATCAAGATTAGCATCCTAAATCCTGCTTGAACAACATGATGTTCTTTGTAACACAACCATATTTTCTATCTACTTCCAGTCCAGAGCAACCAACCCACAGCACAAGCAGAGCAGCTGGCGACCATCTGCAAATGCTGACCATTGCAACTATATCTTTGTGGCTTGTCATTTTAGAACTCGTGATACATTTTTTAGATGATATATCAACAGTCTGAAAAGATGAAGGTAACCTGCAAGGCCTAAGTATTTCTGTAAAACTGTATTTGACCCCAGGCACAAAAACAAGAGATGAGTCACTCCACCTCCAGCTTTCGTTAAGACAGAATTCTCATTTGTTCTATTCAATAGATGCCTTTATAAGTATGAAAGGACTTGATAAAATTGTTTAAAAACACCCACTTCTAGAATTCAGAAAGTAGGAACACAAAAATACTACTGCTCAGAAAACAAATGAAGAGAACAAAGATAGCTTTTTTTTTTTTTTCTCTGAAGAGTATGGCAGCAAAGAGGATTCAACTTGAAATGATTACTGATGAAAGCAATTATAAAAATCAGGAGAGGGGTGGACGAAAAGCAGAAGGTGGAATTTATGTAAACAAACCAGTAACGGGCAGGTTTGGCCCAGTGCTTTTTCTCTATTCATGAAGTATTCACTGTTCTAGAAATAAAGTAGTTCAGGCAACAATTGGGCATTTAACTACATACTTATTTTGTTTAAGATCTGCAAGCCTTTCCTTCCATAATAAGTAAGTCCAAAACTTACAAGAAGATAGTCTTGACAAAAAGGTAAAGAGTCTACAGAGGTCTATAGATCTAGAAGGTATTTCCAAATTTTAGCTATCTCACAGTTGATTATAAAAGCTTAAAGGGCAAAAATTCTGGCATCAGACAAGCACATGGGGTGCTGAGATCCATGAGACCCCCACGTGGACATACTAATTTGGTATTTGGCTCTGAAGAGAAAGAAAAATACAACCTAATTGTCAGCCACCTTCTTGGTATTTTCCACAAGCCTGTTACATATTCAGAACCCAAGTTAGAAAGCTGTGCAGCAGTTTTAAATGGTGAACTCCCATGCAATTTTTGACACTTTAATGCATAAAAGGAATATTTGCAGGCATGGATAGCTAAACTGAGTTCCAAACAGGTATATTGAAATACCTGAAATGCACGTACCTTGCTGGTGTTTGAATGCCAAAGCTACATATACAGTTATTGTAGTATAAACGGTTACAGACCCTTCTGTAAGTCTGTAAAAAAAAATATATATACTATTTTAAGAAAATGTTTTTTATTTTCAAACCACTTTTTCAAAATCCTTCAAAACATAAATATTTCAGGAAGGGCTGAGGTGGTTGAATTGTCTGCTGCAAATACCCCATGTCTGGTGTTTTCCATATGATAAAATAGAACCAAATTCTTAGCAACAACTCACAGTCCTCATAGACATTACTTTATTCTAACAGTAAAACACTCATCAAATACCCATCAGTCCCACTTGCCCGGTCCTACACTCAAGTACTACCAGGCCTTATAATAAAAAATATTATCCCACAAAATATGTGTGTGGGGAGGAGAGGTTAATACTAATTTCCTTTTCCTTTTTTTTTTTTTTTTTCTGTAATATTCTCAATGCTCTCCAAGTAGTTTGACTCCACTACCCAAGTCTTGGCAATGTCTATGTCCTCCTTCCCACCAATAAGGGAGGACTTTGTAATTTCTTTGTGCCATCTATCTGGATTCCTGAAGAGTCCTGGGTTTCTGCTTTGTTCCTCAGACATCAAACTCAACATCCTGCACCTTCTGACTTCCCGGCAACTCTTGCAACATCTCTGACTATTTCCAACTGTGGTCTACACCCCTGCTCTGTGCTGCACAGGGAAGCAGCATGTACTCCAGTGATCTTCCCTAACGGGGCAAACAAGTAAAGCAAGAGCATCCCCACTGAGATCTTTCATCCCTTTGGAAAAAAAGAGATGGATGCTGTGTGGGAAACAAAATGGCAAGGTGCACGGCAGGAACGCTTTGTGCTTTCAAACCTGCCAACATCCTCTGACCTTGGGGACTGCTGGGTCTGTGGGGCTGGGATCACAGAAAACATAGTAAGTCCTGCCTGATTACATGCTTGTTTTGTAACATCAAGGCTCACTCTCCAACTGCAAAGACTAGAAAGCAGATTTTTAAACAGTAAACTCAATTTCTGACCTTTATTGTGAGGCTCAGTAGCATCCTATACTAGGCTCTGCCAAATGAGTGCGGCGGTGTAAGTAACACTCATCACACATTTGAGTGCTCTTATTTCCTGTTGACATATTGTTCTTGATCCTACTATTCCATTTAAAATTATTTTGATAATTTGTGAAACTAAATTAGTATCTACGGTCCATTTATTTGCATAGTGATAGATTGCCAGTCACAGTAAGCTGCATGGAACTATGCTTACTTCATATGTCGGTGACTTTCTAATTTAATGTATCTTATTTTTGTCAGGAACACAGCTGGCAGGAATATTATTAGAAATTCTTCAGGACTCTTCCAGTGTCAAAGCAGTGGGCTTTCTGGAAAACCTGTTTATTGTAGCTAAACTTTTTTAGAAGTCTTAAGTGCATGACTGCAATGACAATCTCTTTCCTCACCTGGAACCAAGAGAATTAGGAGCTAAATCACAAGTCATCTTGTAAACCCTGCTGACTTGATTTATTACTTAAGGGGCATATATTCCAGGGAATGATTTTACTTAGTTTAATTATTTTAACTGCTAGCCAAGTATATGTCTCTGGCTTTAAAAATAGCAGATTGAAATCTGCAAATAAAGCACCACTTTCTCTTTGCATGCAGTTCATTCAAATATTTCAAATCACTTTAAAACAGTGGATTTAAAGACAGTAAGATACAATTTCATGTACTAAAATGGTAAAAGTGAAGCAGAAAGAAATTACGTTGCTTGAAAAGTCACAAAATGAGTCAATGTTAGATGTCATTTAAGAGGACTAGAGGACTACTATCCCAGAAGCATTTGTATCATCTTAAAAACAAAAGCAAATGTATATGTTTACACTGTATTACACCTAGCAGAATACCTCTAAATAATATATCATTTCTGTCTGTACCAGCAGTACTTATCATGTCTGCATTGCTTCCTATACTCATATAATAAATGGTCACCAGTCAAACAAAAACATGCCACCAAACAACAGCGTACAATGACACATAAACTAAAAAGTTTGATATTTTTCAACACGTACTCCCCAATGTAATTGTATTAATATCTATTGTCTCTATTTATAAAACAACTACAGTACCTGCCTAACTACAGCCTTGTACACAGATATTCTCTGTAGTTATTCTGTTCCATTCTAGTTGACCATACAGTAAAGACCCAAACCTACTAACATATATTCCCAGCTTTAGGATTACATGAAGCTCATACAAAATCACACTTACAAATCCTAGGTACTATTTCAAAGTTTTGATTTTTGGCAGGACAACGGATACTTTTTGGACTCAAGTGTTCTGACCTAGAGGAACCAGATTGGGTTTCTTTTCTTTTTAAGTGGATGTTCATTTCTGGGATAGTTTCCAGAGGCTATTTATCAAGCATATCATGAAACAGATTTCACATTGTGGTAAGACCACTACTAACACTCAACAAGGACTTCATGCTAGGACTTCATTTGTCTTCAGTTATACACTTCCTCTCCTCATTCTTAACATGAGCAGCAAATTTCCCTCCTGTCTCAGAAACTAGTGACAGCAAACACAGTAGCAACTCTTTCTTGTCAGAAAACACTTCTCTTCCGTGTACCTCAAATTGCTCTGTGAAAAAAATCCAATGTGATTTAAACAAACAGCTTTGTTGTCATAGAATTACTTCACAAACTGATGGAGTCAAGTAGTGTACTTTGCTCCGCTTCCAAATGAAAACAATTACTTAAAATACAGGTGCCGGCAAAATTCTCACCGATCTTTATTTCACTGGTTCTAATCATTGCTATGCAACATCAATAGTACTTCTTTCTAAGAGACTTCCAAGACACAGCCAGGAAGAAAAACCATTTTCATAGGATCCCTGAATATATTTTTGTACAGTCGCTCCTCCTTAGCCATATTCTAGTCTTGTCTTCCTACAAGGCTTTGATTATGCACATAACAGATTTCAGTGAACCTATGTTATTAATCACTCCTACAGATGCTGTTTGTATGAGCTTACAAGTTTGGGGTTTTTAAACTGATATATCATGCACTGCCTCCATGAGCAAATATATATATGGCATAAATATGGACGCTATCTATGTTTGTGTGTGTGTATTGGAGGGTTTTTTTTTCTCTGTTTTCTGCAAGTATTACTCATTGTTGCTGATATAAAAACAGCATCACAAAACACAATTATTAACAGGTGTTATGCCAGAAAAAAACAGAAAAAAATGGCAAACTACCTGAAGTGAAGCTGTTATAGACTGCATGATTCCTGCTAATTTCTGGTTGATGAGAGGCTAACTTAGGGCTCGCTTTTCACCCCACATTTTCTATGAATGTTACATGTCACTTGACATGTACATGAGTTGTTACATGACTTGACATGTCATATGTCCAGAGACCAGGTGTCAAGGGTGGCGAACTAGGTACATTTTTGGCCATAGCAAAGGCAGCAGGTTTTCCTTTACTCCTTTTAAAAGTATTAACACTTTAAAGGTGCAACCCCGTTCCAGTAAAAACCCTGGCACCATCTTACAAGCGAGAAGGCTAGAAAGAAGAAGGTGTAGGAAAGGGAGGGAAGGATTTTCATGACAAAACAACATAGTAGGAAAAGTTAGGAACAAATTTGTATCTATGATCAACAAGCCCCAGAGCTATTTCTCTGGAAACATGCTGAGCTATACGGCCTTACACAGCATTCGGGAAACTGGGGATCATCTAATTCAAACTGTGCACTTCATGTGGACGAACAACAAATAAGTTGAATGTTCCGAGCAATCTCTCATCTCACAACAAGAAAACAATTATTAGGATCTTTTGCCCATCAATGCATTACTTCTGGACCTATTTCTTTTGCAAATGTCTGTGAAAATAAGCTTTTCATATCTACTCATTTTAAGGGAACTGACATTTATGATGACTGTTTTGCACACAGATTACTTTAAAAGACTTTTCAATGGGTTTTCAGTATATTTCAGTTTCCTAGAACAATTTTGCGAAATTACCGCAGACTTTCTTCATTGTATTTTCTTTTTTTTACTAATGCTCCCAATGGCAATCACCACTGAATTGAAAGGCAAACATATGAATACAATTTTTTGTTGTTGTTTGGTTAGGAGGAAGCAATAACTTTTAAATGAGAATTTGTTATTCTGTTTAAAATAACCAATGAAAATACTTTCACATTTTGAAAAGCTTTTAATTCTGACAGTGATTTTTTAAAGGTCTGATATTAACACGTGCCTTAAAATGAAAATGTAGAGCATAATCATCTTGAAGCATTAAAGTTATTGGAAACGGTCCTTCATTTCTTTCATTCACTTTTCAAGTGAATAAGAGCATTCAGCTCTTATTTGATCCCAGCCCACCACAGCTTGTCACATGGCCATTCTCAGCTTCACAACTGCAACACTGTCACTAAGCTGATTTGCCATAAAATATAAAAGTTCTGTCAAGTTTTAAGCAGCTTGAGAGCACCCTTCTCTGCCCATAGTTACAATCCCAGTGATGCAGCCAAGACAGGCAAGCAAACAGCAACAGGAGGTGAAGGTATGCAGACAGCACTCAAATATCCACTTTCATTTTCTGAAATGGTAAAGCATACAAAGCACCATTCAATCAGTTAATTATCTCACTACTTTTAAATGACTATATGTCCAATCTTATGGTGCCACTTAGTCACTCTCTTCTACTCATGACTCTAAAAATCATGAACATGACATCAATGAATAAGAGAACCAGCCTTCTCCTTAAAAATATCCACTCCCAAAAGACCATGAACATTTGAATGCAAATCAGTCACTCTGACAAAGTGATGAAGGGAAACGACACACAAGAGAGATTGGTGCTTTAACTTCAAACCAACTATTCATTTGGGGATAGAGGATTATTAACTTTTTATTCTCAAAAGTTCTGCTTTGAAAAGTGAAACTCTAGAGATGGCAAGTCCCTGCTCATATTTGCCCTTCTTGAACAGGCACAGGAGAGGGAAGGAGACAGTTTCTGTTCTTCATGTACTGACAGAGATCTTTTCATCAAAGCATTTCACTAAGACTGGAACCCCATCAAGGCAGCAAGCTTGCAATTTTAACAACGAAGGCTCACTTTGCAAACAAGAGGTTGATTTAGCATAAAGAAACTGGCAATGATTCTACTATTAAATTATACCTGTAGAAGAATGCAAGAAAAGGGGGATGAAGAAATGGAGAGAACAAGAAAGTAGGAACCTGTCATCAACCCAGCACTGGAGACACCGAAGGGGGAAAAAAAAAGGGTCCATAAAATTAGAGGCTTGGGAAATAGGAATCGTAGCTTCTCCCACATAGTTAACTTATTCTGGAAAAGGTATCCAAAATGGAAATTTCAAAATCCTTGCATTACTTTGCCTCAAAGGTACCAGATGATTGAGGTGTTATGCTTCTGTGTTTTTTTCTGTCAATCTAAATAGTACAGCTTTCTCTTTTATCTTGCATTTCAGGTAGGTCATCTCCAGTACTGAAGTGGATAAACCTGTCAACTCATTTCACATGCAGCACTGAAAAGTCATCAGATGCTAACAACTCATTACTCAGCTGGGGAAGATCAAAACTAATGACAGATGAAACGCTCTCTTTCTTGTTAGCAGTCCCCTGAGTCATCCAATTCCCATTGTACCGCTCTTTATTTTTTGCTGCCTGCCTCTATATAACAAGCAATACTGTTGTTTCAAGTAGCTCCTGTGACTCATTCCTTGGGCTCACCCACCTGTGATTTGTGGGTGAGATGAGCTACTATGGCACTGCTTTCCTCTGGGGTCTCTCACTACTCCTGACCAGGCTACTCAAAAAAAAATTTTTACCAAGTTTACTACTACTAGTACTTAAATAAAGACTGGTAATTAATGATTATGTGAATACATTTGTTAATCAAAGCGCAACATCTCATTATTTAAAAAATTTCCTAGGTAGAAGAGAAATAAGCATTTTCTGAGATCAGGAAAAACAATGAATAAAATTGGCATATGATGGCAATAATCTTTCTTTAAAGAATGGGAAAATGCAATGCCTACATAGAAAAGGCCCAATATCGGCTTCACATCTAAGAATGAGACAAAATTAAAGACTTCACATGGATTATATTTTCCTGGGAAAGGTAAATGAATCTTCTAACTTTCTCTTTAACTCAGAAGGAGATGTTAAAAAAATGCCTTTCTAGTGATCTCCTTCTGTTTTTTTTAGTTCAAGCTGTAACTACTTTCCAAAATTATTGAGCCATACATTAGAAACAGCCAGTAACAACTAGTGTGGACATTCTTTCTTTGAATACTTTTTATTCTGTCTCTACATGTATTCTTTAATTGAACTTACATTTCTCACAGTTCTCCCCACTCCTTCAATAAAAATGCTAAACACTATCCCTCATTCACCCTTACACACCACACCGTTGGCACGTTCTTCACAGATTTTAATAATCACCAAGTATATCCAAGTAATATACACTTTGAAGTCCTATAAAGCATCACACTGATATTCCGTAATGACCATAAGACACCACTGCATCACTACATCTGTCTTAATGAAATATCCATGTTATGATTCGCTTATGAAGCTTTCAGTACTAATACTGACCAACCCACCCCCTCACCCCACAAAGGCCTCCAAAACAAACCCTCGACTATTGCAGAGCTATATCTGTAAACTCTGAATGCTTCTTTCTGCTTGAAAGTGAACAGCAAAACTTTGGCATTTATTTGCTGTCTCTCCTTAGTAAAAATAAAAATGATATTTTAGAGCTCCTTCTAATCCCTATGATTCATATGTCAGACTCTCTACATTCACCATTTCCAGCAAGTTTTTTTATCCATTTCCAGGCCTAATGGTGAACCACGTTCCAGGCAAACTGCCTTCTTTTTATTCCTAATGTTCTAATCAGTGTTAGTAAAGAATGCACATGACAACCTTCATGCAATTATTATTGTTGACTGGCCAGATGTCTATATAAACTATCTTCTTCACTCTTCCAAGACTTTTTAAAACCATGGAGACAACAACGGCAAGCCCTTCCTTTGTTCATCAAAATGCATAATCACATAGAAAGAGCAAACTCTTCTGCCTGTTTTTTTTGTTTGTGGTTTTTTTTTTTTTTCCCCTTGGAGCCTTTAAAGTTTCAAATCAAAGCTACAATATATATCTGATGAATAACATTATTATGATTACACTGCAGGCATTCAGGGCATGACTGCAGTCTAGTCAGCCATCAACCACTCTTTTAAATACGTGCCTTCTGAAAACTGAGTGGCATTGACTGTGGTCATCAGCATCAATCATACAAAGTGACTTAGATCCATAGTTGGGGATAACAGAAATTTTGGCATTAAACAGTCAAATTTCCACATAGGAAACTACTTCAGTGTCATCCGCAAGCCAAGCTTTAGATGCCCAGATGTGTAACTACGCTTAAAGCTACTGAGAAAATTGACTCAATCCCTCCTTCAAGAAACTTCCAGTTCACCTGGTGTATAATCAGTTCAGTTCAGTGATCGTTCAGGCTCTGCTAGAGAATACACTTTTAGAACAACACAATTTTTAAAACACAAACTCTGGGTGATTGTCACACTCAAGATTATAATGTGATTGGGCATAACCAGAGTATATTGTTCATAATAAAAAGAGATTATGCCATTCTCAAAGACAGGAAGGTATTACTCAAACAATGATGGTGTACACCATAGTGTTGCTTATACTCTGAAGCAGTCAAGACTAAAGCAATACAACAATTTCCAGCAGAATTGCCATTAACAGTGACCAGTGTAGGATCTAAAATATAATCTAGCAAATCTGTACTACGATACATAGGTATATTAGTCTGTTTTCTGCAAAGCAATCCATGCAAATTCATTTATTTGTTGCATCCAGTCTGAGCCTACATGCAAGTAAGATTGTGGGTGACTCAGCCTGAGGTGAACCATCGCTACAAAGACCATCTGCTACAGCACATTGTACATTCTCTCTGTTCAAAGACCTAATTGTACTTCCCCTCATGAGCACTAGCTGCATGAGGTAATTCAGCGAGACTCCATAAAAACTAGGGTCTTTTACAAAAAACATTTTTGGCTGAAATCATAGTAGGCATACAGTATACTGCTACAACAGCCCCAGAAGGCAGAGTTAGTGTCAGGATGACTCAGTATAGAATTATGCTGTAAAAGCCACATGTAGTTATTTGACTCAAATTAAAAAATAAAAAAAGCTGGGCATGGAGACTGTAAATATGTGTTCTGCAACAGAGTGTGATGAAGATCTTGGTGTAAAACAAGCTTTGAGCGCAATGAAACCATTAGCTCATCAGACCCAACAAGCTACAGTACAGAATAATTCTGGGGTGTTTGATATTTATTCTTCCTTGTCACGACATACCAAAATACACCACAGATGTTCACTGATGAGCACAACAGGTTGCAGGTCTGCAGGCAGCACAAGTAAAAGTCAGAGTAGTCAGCTACCAATGCTGTACTTCCACTGATTCTTTTATGCTGACTCCCATGTGGAATTAAACAAGGATGCATTTTTGCCTCTCCAGTAATAGTTTATTTCTATACATATTAAGCCCCATCATTTCTGTTAAAGGCTTTGTAATATACTAAGTTGTTCACCAACTGCTCTTTCAACTAGTTTTTCACTTGCTGTTTTTAGAAGCAACATTATGAAATAAAAGTAAACAAAAATAAAAAATACCTCTCTTGCTTTTATAAAAACATAATTAAAATGCTACCCAATAGGACCCTATTCCCACAGACAATTTATGAACATCCTTCAATTTTTACAAGTTGTTTAAAGGATGCTTATAGTTCTTTTCTATGTGGTTGCAGGTACATGACTTAACTGTGGTAGACGTACCCATTTTGCTTCTCCCCACAGAAAAGCAATTGCAAACTTCCAGTTTTTATAGGATATAATCTTGGACAGATGGCTGGCTATAATACATGCTTCTATGCATAGACACACAGTCATATATATATATATATGAGTATATAGACACATATATGTATTTTTTAACTGGAGAGCATCTGTTCTTGATTTGATCATTTTCATATGGATGCCTTTGTAGGTAATAACAGTAGTCTAAGCTCTTATTATATACATTTTCATGATTCTCATCACAATCCTTAGACAACAATACTCCTATGTTTCCTAGAGATCAATAGTTTTGAGTTCAAGCTGAGATTGGTCTGCTACATATACACAAACTCCTAGCACATTAAAGGAAACCCACTACTCTCAACATGAAGGTTTACAGAGTTCAGATTACATCCAGAATAGAGAACTGACAAGAAAGTAGATTAACTGAACTAGAATCATAGAATCATAGAATGGTTTAGGTTGGAAAGGACCTTGAAGATCATCGAGTTCCAACCCCCCTGCCATAGGCAGGGACACCTCCCACTAGACCAGGTTGCCCAAGGCCACGTCCAGCCTGGCCTTGAACACCTCCAGGGATGGGGCCTCAACAACCTCTCTGGGCAATCTGTTCCAGTGCCCCACCACCCTTAAAGTGAAAAATTTCTTCCTAATGTTTAATCTAAACCTGCCCTCTTCCAGAATGACAGTTGTGCTGTTCTGGTGGGTTTTTTTAGTCATGAGTATCAAAAGCTACTGCCCTGGTATTTGAGGGAGAAAACCTGCAAAGGGGAAAAAATGAACTCTCCTATGCTTTTTCTTTTGCCCTACAGCCAATAAAGTTAATGCCTCAGTGCAAAAGTTGTTGTATCAGTGACTGCTATGTACTACTATGTATAGCTATTCTAACACAACCTTAAAAAGTATGATGTCTATTCCAGTAAAAACCTGTTTTGGTAAATAATGTCTCCTGCTATATAAATAACGGGAGTCTATCTAATTTGAAATCTATAGCCCCAAGGTATGGCAGAGAATAACAGTTAACATGGATCATTTAATAGGATACCATGCTGTACAAATTTATGGGAAATAAAGGTCCATTCTTCAGAAGCTAGTTTTTGTACAAGTAGTTTCTAAAATCATAAAGACATTTTGTTCCCTCTTAAAACTCTGTCCTTCTTTGTGCCAGAATTATTCATTAGCAAAAACATTCCAAAGGTTGAAAATTAAAGTATAGGATTCTTCTTGCTGTTCTGGACAGTACAAACTTCTATAAATACTTTCTATGTAGGATTATCTTTTCCATTACAAAAATTGCAACTGTTATCAGAGTATGGAAAAAATAGGTTCAATAATGGCATCTATTTCAAAGGAACTCCATACTCATTGGTAGCACAAAAAGATACATATCCACATATATAAATGAATAAATTGATATAAAAGTATGTAAATAAATTAATAAATATATTACACTAGATAATTAATAACTGGACAGATTTTTGTGCCTATGACAATACTGACTTGGATTAGCTATAAAGTTTACAGCTGTCTTGCAAATCACCACAGACATCTCAGTCTTAGCTTCTTGGGCACCGGCAGCCAGCTACAAAAGCAGACCATAAATGTTGTAATGAATGTCTACAGCCACAATTCAGTATCAGTTGCGGAGTGCAGTGATGATTTTCCTTTTGTGCTGCTGCTATGGCAGTTCTTATCTTCACATACTAGCCTGTACAGTAAACTCATACTTGCCATGAAAACAGGCTAAAAACCAGATCTGAAATGCAGAAACTCTGCAATAAAAATATTGCCATCTTCACATGATTGACTTTTTGTAGTAAATTAAGTATTCCCTTCACTTAATTTCCAGGACAAAAACATCTCAGTGTTAGCCCATTCCAATGTTACAGAAACACCAAAAACTTCTATATTTAAAGTATTCAAAGGATAGTCAATGTCTCTTCCAGACCAGATGACTGTGAATTCCCCATAGCACTAAGTTAAAAGTGTCTTCCATTTGAGCATCTGCTTACATAAGGTAGAGTGGAAACTTTAAATAGTATGAAATTCACTTTGACTCTTACCGGAAAAGACACTGGGGATCTTGGAAAGAAAACTTTTGACTGTACGAATAGGAATCCCATTTTTCTCATCTTGCATGCGGGCTATGACGTCTTCCATCTGAACACAGAGAAAAAAAAAATAAAAGAAAGAAAGAATAAAGAAATCCAGAATTATTTCCTAAAATAAATTCTCCAAGAAATCCTAGATCAATCTCTCAGAATGACAGGTCCACTCTTGCTATTTTTTTTTTAACTTATCATTTATGTTTAGTTTTGTTGAACAGACTAAAAAATTGCAAGTAATTTAATCGTGGACAACAGTAAAATATGTATCTGCTCAAAGTCTCTTGAGAAAGAAATACCAACACAGGACAAAGAGATAAAGTAGTTAAAAGAAGTACTTAAAAATAATTGCTGGATATAGAACTTCAGGTTTTGATTGTATACTGGTTTTGTACCACATACAAAAGCAGAACAGACTCACAGAGCCTTCTAGAGGACTGATACAGCCCTTAAAAAGGCTGTTTAAAACAACAACAGAGCTTGTAAGTTCAAAGCAAAAATTCCTTCTTTTATTTTGAGATGAGGGAAAAAAATACAACGTGATGCAATTTTGCATCCCTGGAGACAGAAGAGCCAGAAACATAAGATTTCTTGTAGGTAATGGAGTGGGACTAAAAATGTTTAGAATCACTTTGCTGTATTATTTTTATATTTTTACATTAGCTCATTTTTCCAAATGCAATTTTTTAGGCTAATTTGGCCCATGCATTTTATAAATTATGCCCAACCCAAAGGTTCGCTTTCACATGAAGTATGAACAGCAAGCCCTTTTACTGGAAAACACAAAGAATATTTAGGCAGAGTCATTGGCTGACAATGCCAGTTTTCATTTTTGCATATTTCATAATTGAAGTTTAGACATTAGATAACTTCCATCTTTCTTTCTTTGAGTATCAAACTTCTCAAGATATTCAATCATATTGTGATAAAATGAATTATAACTATCCTTCCTTTTTCCTTAAATAGCCTACATACTCCATATGAAAAACTCTGTGTGACAGAGCATTTTATATTATTTTATTAGTCAAATATTAACAAAATGTTCTATCTCACTTCTCACCCCCCCTGCCCCCATAGGTTCCCAAAGAATTCATTAAAAGTTTGTGGCTGGGTTGTGTTGAGAAAATAGACTAACAGACAAAATTCTGTTAGACACCTTTTTTTCCATACAAGTCAGACGACCCAAATCAGCAAAAATCAAATAAGCATTAGTTGCAGCTGTGCATTAACTGGCCCAATGGAGGAGTTGTATAGAGCCAGAAAAGGGAAAGGAAGCTGAGGTAACCAGTGGTGTACACAGGAAAAAGTAACAAAAATCCGTACAAAAAAATGAAAACAAAATCAATTAGTTTGACTACTCATGAAAAACCTATTTATACAAAGAATGTCTGGAGGTTCACATGTTCCATGTACTCATGGATGATAAATTAACAACCCAAGGAACACAAATCCAGTGGCATAGTCCAAAACAGAAAGTACACACAAGAAGTAGCTATTGTAAGCAAGATGCAGAAGACTGAGTCTATTGCTCAGAATTAAGGAATGTACAAATGTAACAGAAGAAAAGAAACAATGTTCATTGTAATGACTTTCATCTGACATGGAATTTAATTATTTAAATAGAAAAGGCTATTAATAACGTTCTGAAGAAATCGTCAAGCAGACAAACTGTTGTCTATGAAAAGGAACCTCTCCCTACATTTACTATCCTTATAATAAACAAAGGCTTGTTTCAAACCCTTCTAAATTCAGTCGGTAAACTGTCTTATTGAGCCCTTAAATGAATAAGAAGTTGCTCAAATTCAAGTGAATATCTTTGCTTTAAAAAAAAAAGAAAATTATAACTATAGGTGCATGGTCTTCTATGGAAATGAACAGAAGTAAATTTGATGATAAAGTCCATACATGCAGTGGAAGTTTATAAGAATATTGCTAGAACTGCAGAGTGAACAATAATGTATGTTACACTGAGACAAAGTTTAGAAGACAATTCATATATAAGTCAACGTGATAAAGGTCTATTTGCATTATAATAAGGATTACTTACAAATGTAGGATGAAATTCTGGGACATAATATTACAGGTAGAGATACGCAATTACCTCTTTTTCAGGAACACACAAGAGTGCAAACATTTAATGCCTAGCATTCCTACAGCTGTCAGTAATCAGTCTTTTGAGGGTATATGGAATAAATTGTTAACTGCCATTCCCATATGCTTTCCTAAACTTGCTTCATGGGCAAGACTTAATCTAAACTGTATAAAACCCAACTCTGACAGGGACTGTAGCTCTGGGGGAGTTCCCCAGTTTTGATTTGCAAAGTGAGCTATAGGATTTCTGCACCGCAAAACTACACCTTCCCCTGCACATCTAGCTCAGATTATTGTTCCGTGTTAGGAGAAATACTCTCTGTGGCAGCTCACACTCCAGACAGCATCATTGTGAACTGCCTGGTTAATTCAGTGTACAAAGATTACCGCGTAAGTGAGTGGGAATGTTCTGAAACAACATAGAACACAACAGCAGACTCCTAATTAGCTACAGTTGACATGGGATTCTGTATGTTATGTGTTAGACTACAAAATTCTTATTTGTCTTGTCCCTTTTTGCGCAGTAATCTAAAAGGTCACTTGTGTTTTGTGGTCATCTTAAATCTTAAACATAAGAACTCAAGAAAATGAAGGGCAAATTTAAAAAAAAAAAAGTTTCAATCAAAGATTCAAACCCATCTAATCCAGCATATGCAGGTACACAGTTTAACTTTCAATATATGTAGTCCGTATTTCTGTTTTAGCTGCTTTAAATTCAGCAAAAGTATAATCTCTTCCACTGAAAAACATCTCACTTAATTATATTTGGGAAGCAGCACTCAAGGCACTTCTACATCATTCATCAACAATGACATAAGACAATGAAAAAGGCAGAATAGTTTAATTAGAATGATGAAAGAAAATCTTCATCTAATCTTGCTTGAGAAGTCTAATCTGGGAAACACAAACTGCTGTTTGATATAATAATTTTCCTTCCTGACGTATCGCTGCTTCTGAGTCACCTGACCCATGCTCAAAAGTGAAATACAAGCTCCTTCACTTCACCTCAGAATTGGCCTTTCACCGTTCTTTTCTTACGTGCTTACCTGGCTAAACCTGACTGGCTCTGATATGCAATGGGATCTTTTTTAGCCCTAAGCCTTCTCAAAGCACTCAAAGAAAATAAAATCCACAAACAGCAACTGCCTCCTGATCACTCTGCAAATGAAGCTCAATGTGCTTGAGAAAAGGAAGTTGTATAAGCACATCTTTTAGCTTTTCAGTCATCATTATACATAATTAACAGGGCGAGTGTAGCTAGAGGGAAGTTCACAGTGCAGCAAGGATTCTACAGAAGCATTTCTAAATAAATGTATACTTAAAAACATTTGTTTACCAGTGGTGCAATTTTAACCCTGACAAAAACTGACTAACCTTCTGATGCATAGGCAACTCAGACCAAACTTAGACTATTAATATTTAAAATTTCACTTGTTTCCTTGTGAAGATAATTTCCAGTCTTCATCTTGACATGTACGGACTCTGAAATCTATTTCAAAGACCAACTCTATGACAACAGTGACAATCTTACATGAAGCAAAAAGAATGAAGACAGAAGTATCCTGTAATAGAAAGGATACGGGATACAGGAGCCATTGCCTAATAATGACCACTGACTCTGCTCCAAACGCACTGGGAGCTAGGCATGGAGACATGCATGTCTCACCCCAGGGGCCAAACCCATAGAGAATTAACAAGCCCACAGAGTCAGTATCTGGGCATGGGGAAGAGAGATTAGAAGGTATCAAATGGGAAGTGAAGGTGATGGTTCTCAGTCGTGTCTATTGCTAAAAGTCCATTGAAGGACTATGCTTTTTAGGCTTCTCTTCTTTGATACGATCGTAAGAGGTTTCTGACATAGAAGATCCACCTCTTCTATCTTTAATCATCAGTCACTACCAAAGGTATCTGTCTTTCTCCCTTATTGGCAGTGGAATTCTTGACAACAAACCAGGACTAGTATCCTTTAGCTACTTATAGCTAGCTGAAATGAATACAAATCCTAGGAGCAGAATTTTTATGGTTCCTTAGATTTCAGTGCCATGTGGTTTGGGAAGTCCCTGATCTTTAAATTTTTACATCTAAATATGACATTCATTGCTAATAATCCACAAAAAAATTATCCCCTTGCACCGTAATTCACCATCACTGCTTCTTAACAAGTGAGCTTTTTTAATTAATTCAAAGACAACTAAAGACGAAAACTCAAAAAGTTTGTCAGTGCAGGACAAAAGTGTTTTATTCCTGTAAAAGCAAGCCTAAATCAACTTCACATGAAGACGGTCACTAGATACAAGGATTCCAAGACTAGAAAAAGAAAGCGATGGTCTTGGAACTAACTAACTAAAGAGATACATGGTAAGAGCTTAAAGACCTGACTTACACATTTACAGATATCTCAACTCGATTTCTAAAACAAATTTCAGTGCCAGGGAATTAAAAGTATACCCAGGAATACTAGAATGAAATGAAGCATTATTTTGTACTCAGTTATCGTACCTCAGAACAGGGGACTGATCTTATGTTGAGCATACTGGGGTCCACCCACACTACAGATTTGTTAATTTTGCTAAAATCTCTTTTCTTCATGTTACCTAAATGCAGGGGTTGAATAACCCAGTGGAAATAACTTCAAACTTCATCCAAACTTCTTAACAAAGTACAAGAAGTTACAATATGTAATAATTTCTTACACTAATAAATAATAATTTCTTCTTTCCTCTTCTGTGTAGTAAATTCTTACACAAGTTTCCCTAGACATTTTGTTCCCCTCCCTACTTAAACACGTTAGGGAGTCCGAGATAGTTCGTGCAGCTGGGCAGCAGGTTGCAGGAGGTCTTCCTTAGCCAGCCCCCTCTGCAGAGGTGTACATGAAGGAACAGGGGCTGAACAAAACCAGCAGGGTAGGAGAAAGCTGCAAGGTTCCTTATAAGGTAATGGCCATTTTTTCTGTTTTCTAACACATGCTAACTATACGAAATAGATAGCTATAATCTCATCTTGTTAATATGATACTGATAATGAATTACCTGTAACTGCTCTTGCTTTCAACAGTACTCCTCTCTTGAAACTCGATTGTACTACATATGCTCTGGCTCACACACTACCAATTATAATACAAATTTTCTGTGGAGACAGCTAAAAAGCCTGCAATTGCAGGATGCAGAATATTTGTAAGGAAGTGTTTCGCTGTGGTTCACTGAGGCAAAAAATCTGTATATTTACATGAATGGTGAAACTACCCTATCAGAGTTACACTTTAGGAGCCCCAGACTCTCTTGTCTTCCCAGGTGAGCTGCTCTTTGCCTGGACTACACATGCCAACTATCACTGCAATATCCTTCTTTAATTGAATCATCACAGTGCCACCTGAGAGCTGCCCAACTCAGTGAACCAGGGGGCTTTGTTCAGTTAGTCAAGCTGCAGCACAAAGAAGAAAAGAGCACAAAATACAGGAACTAAAAATCCCAGGAGGCTGCACTGACAAGTACTGATACAGCCAAACTGATTGCCAGATAAAATATTTCAGTGTTGCTCACCAAACTAAAGCAAATCATCTCAGGTCAGGAGTGCTGAGAACTCTTTTTCTAAATGAAGGGTGTAGAAATTAGATTGTTTGACATCTCTGTATCAAAAATTTTAGCATTTTCCATTTAACGCAGAATTGGGTTATTTCAACTCTTCTACTTGGGATGAAAACGAAGTTTAAAAACTTTACAAGTCCATGAGAGTACATTAATATTTTTGACTAAAGCACAATGCTGAAAGATGGCTTAGAACATGCAAGATTAACCAAACTGTTAATGACAGTCATGCATGAACTATCTGAACTTGCTGAAAAAAACCCCAGTCAGTCAGGAGTTCCTCTAGGTAGCAATATTGCTTCTCCGGTCTACCAATACAGGGAACTGCCCTAAGTACTCTCTGATGAACAGTAAATTAGAGAGTAATTTACTCAATGAAAAGAATACAAGAATGACTGGTCTTATCCTTTTCAGAACCTCTATTTGCTGAAATAATTATTTGACACCATAAAATCAAATGACAAATCAACACAGAAGTGTCCAATCATATTAAAGGGATGCAATGGAAATAGTATGAAGAGCCTAATTTACCACATATACCTATGACGCCGACACCTCTGCCTCGTGTTGCTTTCCTTCTGCAGTATGAAATAATTGGTGTGAGAAAATAGTTCATCCTCTGTCCTCAAACAGAATACTTGTGGAGAGCCAAAGATGTTCTGCCTTCGCATGTAGCTCAAAACTCTGTATTGAAGCATAATCTGTCATCTCTGTTATGTCTGCATTTGCAATTATCAATTTGTGAATTTCTAATTAAGATTCAAATTTATTTGCCCTATTTATCTGTACTGCGTCAGATACAGCAAACAGGTAATGTTCCAAATTGGTTGTAAAACAAGGATGGTACTATATATACTAGAAGCCTGTGCTTACATTAAATGAGTGCAGGGCAAGCTTTTGTCATTTGTTAAGAATAATTTAGGTTATTCTGAATTTACTTGAAAATCGATGCCAGTTCTGTGCAATTATTATTGAGACCTGAGCTTTTTCTAATTAATTGAACAGTCCCACTGGGCTTGTCCCTGCCATCAACACTGCATGTTCACCACTGAACTTGCATCAATACAATAGACTCTGCACACCTTGCTGATATAGAACTGTGCTTTTGGAATGACAATTTTAAGCATGTTCTTGTGTTACTTATGCATCAAAAATGCTTAATCAGCATTTCATTTAAAAGGCACTTGTAGTTTATTACTGTATGATTACAAATCATACAAGTAGTTCTTCTACTTTTCATTCCTGTGCCTTGCCCATTTGGAGCAGTTATACCAAATTCTGGATATCAATACCCGGAGAAGCAGAGAGTCCTGGGGACAATGAATGAACATGCACTTACAGAGACACAGCTTGGCTACTATAAAAGAGTATCCACCTTTCAATAGTGCTGAACTATCTAATAATGATGAAAATAAATCCCTTCTTAGATATGTTCTCTCAAAGGGGAAAAAAAGCACAATCTTCATGTAAAATTTACTGAAATAACAGAGAATATGCAAAACCAGTTAACTTATGGGCAGCTCAGATATTGATAACTCCTGCATAGCAAAGAATTTTCTACAAAGTACTTATCAACTTTTTATTTGGAAGAGAGTATCTGAGGAAGAAATACAGTTTCAGAATTAAAAATGCTGAAAAAAAATTAAAATAAATTATCTTCTAGAACAGAATTTAGTGGATGTCTTTTTCATACTTTTTGGAAGAAGGATAACTTAAAAGTATACTTTGAACTCCTGTGAATTAACCTATAATCAGGTTGCCTGTTTGGAAGCGACAACTGTCAGTGATCCCTAGATAAAGAATAGATAAAGGTTAATCCCCATCCCAGAAAACTGTGAAATATTGAATGGAAAATCTTGATGATATGATATAGTACATTCTATAGGATACCATATAGTACATTCTATAGGTAGTGATTTATGCCAGTAAGTTATTCTCTTTTCTCCCAGGGACTGCTAATGTTGAGCTAGTGGTTTGATGCACCAACATGTCACACAATAGGACTTTTTTCTCTGCCTCATACAGTGGGTAAATTGGAGATCTCCCAGTAACTGTGTTTTCTACTTCCACCACCACTCTGCAGTTTCACTTGATTTATTTCTTACTGTGACTTCTTTGGATAAGTTGAACTGAAAACATTTAATTAATTTCACCTAAACCCAAGTGTTTCTTTATTCCAATTCACAAAATTAGTACAAGTTTGTTTCTGTCAGTATATTTTTTGAAGAATTCAGCATGTTAGAACTATGTCAACAAACCCATAACACAGCATGGACTATCGCTTCCATTTTTTTTCAGTTAGAATAATTTTTGCCTCACCTAAGAGTCCTACATCTAAATATATAGGGTACACATCCAGTTCACTGCATGTATATTAATGCTATGTGGCTGGACAGTGAACTGCAGACTGAAGTAGTTTCTAAAAGCTACTCAACTGGCATTACAGAAAAATATATATCAATGGGAATATATCATACTGATTCAGCTTTGGAATCAAGAAAATACTATAGAAAACGGTATGCTAACGGTACAAAAAATCAGGTAGGTGGCAATTCCTGCCCCCTGTTCTTCATGAAAATGCAATTTCAAACAACAAAAAACCTTATTAAGTAAGGACAAAGGTTGGATTTTTTAAATTAACAACTTGAAAAATAATGTTCTTTCCAAGCCAAGAAGCATTTTCTATATTTAGGAACTGTTACAATCACAACCAGACATGGAAAATACAAAATTCTATTCATTCATGCAAAAGTTACCACTTTATCTGAACGGTTTTCATGTTTAAATTCCAGACAGATAAAGAAAAGAATTGCAGTTTATTTATCTGTTTTTCTTGGAACTTAGAAATTATTAACTATAAGTAATTAGAAATACAACTTTCTCAAGCCTTGAACACTAATGTTGCCCAACCAAACCGGAGAAAGCTTATCCAAAGGAGTTAAAAAACACATCCAGATGGTGAAATTTCAAAACCGCTGAAGTCAATGATAATTTTGGAAATCGTATCTCTGCTTTCAGTAAAATCATTATTTCCATCACAAGTGTGAAACATTGGTTAGAATGACAGAGGAAAAGGAAGCATCACTATGGGTACTTGAGAAGAAAACACAGCTTGATGAAGGAGGTCTTGGTGAAAGAGTATTTATATTAATAGAGGGATTTCTGTAAGAATACTTAATTCAGAATAAAATTTACATTTTTAAAGCAGCTAAAAATATATAGAATATTTATTAATTTTTCAGGCCATGACTTGTGCTTCTAAACTGTGCTAGAAATAATGTTTCTCAGGCAAAATACATATTTTTAAAATACAGTCTTTCAAAGCCAAGATATTTCTGGAGTAGTACTGATTGTTTGTGATATAATGGTCCTGACATTAAAAATGGGGTCTCTTGTATATTTTAGAAACAGACAAGCTCAACTGGAAACCTGACCTCTGAAATCCCAAATGGTCTTTTCAAAACAATGTTACAAAAATGTTCAAAAGGTTTGGATTTTTTTTTCCAAGGAGGAACAAAAGCAAAATGTCAAAATTCAATGGCAAAAAAACCAAAACCAAAACCGAAACACCCAACAGATGCTGGTACGCTGGTCAGTATATAGGCTAAGATTTTAAAGAAGCACATATTTTTGTAGGAGATGTAAAACGAGGACTTAAGTCAGCTTGTACATAGCTAACTCAGATACAAAAGTGAAAGGTATGGTGCATTTTGCCTTCACAAAAAACATTCACAAAAAATATTAGCTATAGGATATGGCAGAGTCACAATATACTCATCTACCTTAAAAAAAAGGTACATTCTTCAGGAGAATACTTGCATTTACTCCAAAATATTGTCATTTAATTCTAAAGTCCACAAAACCAGATGTTTTCTAAATTGGTTCAGCTTTCTTACGTCATCTGTTACTAATGGTTTTAAATCTAAATTTGTCCGGTTGGAATCTCTTTTCCTCGCTTGTCAGATGATCCCAAACTTTACAAAGCGACATGACGGCAGCAGATCATTTTAGAAGCAGCTATTGCCGAACAAGGAGGAGACCTTTTAAAAAAAATGCAATATCGTTATCCCTCAAATGCTGAAGAGGGAAGAAGTAATTACAAGAAATGTTTAAAATTACATTGACAGAAATAACATTTCAGGGTAAACAATGATATGAAAATGGAATACGCATTTGGAAAATGAGCCTGTGTATATTTCAAGGTTCTTTAACTTGCCCTGGACAATAGCTGATCAAAGCACAGGATTACCTCTCCATTCACAATGAAACTGCAAGGAGGAACACTTATATCATAGAATCATAGAACAGTTTGGGTTGGAAGGGACCTCCAAATACCATCTCGTCCACACTCCCCTGCAATGAGCAGGGATATCTTCAACTACATCAGGTTGCTCAGAACGCCATCCAACCTGGCCTTGGATGTTTCCAGGGACGGGGCATCTACCACCTCTCTGGGCAACCTGGTCCAGTGTTTCACCAACATATGGAGAAGATAAGGCCTAATTAATTTGGTGACTTCTGCATTGTTTTCTGCCCTGTGGCAGGGGAAGACTGAAGGAGGCGAGCTAGTCTTCTGCTAATATTTCAGCATCTAGGGAACTGAGATACTGTGTAAAAGCTAAATTTCTAGGTCTCTTGGTCCGTTAAATTGCTCTGAGGCATTAAACTCCATTAAACACAGAACTACAACTGCTACCATCAAAACAGATTTTTACCAGTAACTTTTAAATTATGCTCTTGCAAAAAAGTTGTTCTTAATAATTGTATTACAGTATGGTAAGCTTTCAGTATCAATTATATTTGGCATTTTAAAAAAACGGGCTGCTGATGCAACATGGTAATGTAGCATTATATGACAGATGGATTGGTTTCACAGTAGTCTGTTCACCCTCTGTTACACAACTTATTTGAAAACAAATATTTTATTTTACCTAATCTGAATAGACAGAAACTATACAGTCGTGGATATTCTGGCTGTGTCGGTTCTTAAAGCATGTCCAGTTCACCCACTTTCACTTTAAGAACAACGTAAAAAAAGGGAAAACAAATTAATTACCGAAGTACTGATCTGCCAAGTAAACAATACAGAAAAAGAATGGATAAAGTCCACAGCAAATACAATCATGATACATTCTAGATGTAAAAAACATATCAAGAAGAGATCTGAAATAAATTAAATAAAGCATTTAAACCATTTTCCATAAAAACTTAGTTACTAGCATTCCAATAACACTGGTATGTTTTTCTTCCTCATTAAAAATGTCATCATTGTCTCCTTTGAGTAAGGCCTCTTCGTCTTTTTACTACTTTTGAGAACATCACACTAGTAATATTTATGCTAAAAAGCAAGCCTACCTAATATAGCTCTTGCTAGCAGCATTTGGGAACTGTAGTCCAAACTATAGGTTTATGTAAGAAAAGCAAAGCATACAAATATTAGCCTGCCCTTCAGTGACAAAATATGGTATTTCTCTATGTCAAGCAACATTTTTTCATCTCTCATTTGCTATACAACTTAGTCAAGCTTCTCATCAGAACATGACAAACTTTAAGAAAAACAGGTCATAGGTGTTCTTACGTAGCAAGGAGTAATAAAAAAGAAGTTCCACATACGTTTTTTGAAAAAATATTGGGGGGGAATGTATGTGGAAGGTAAAAGCTCCTTTTTTTTTTGCAATGGGTTTTATAGTTTTGAAATGTATTTTAATTTGAATGCGGAAGAAAGTCTCAAATGTGAGTACTTGCTATGAAATAAAATTATGAAAACAAGTATTTCAGATCAAACAACTTTCTTCACTTGAAAAAAAAGTATTTCTATCATCTGTTACTGAAAAGTATAATTAAATAAAAGAGTAATTAAAACAATGAAAGGTATTTTGCAAAGAATGTCAAAATTGGCACCATTTGACTCATAATTTCTGAACATTTCCGGAATTGTTCCATTATAGGATTCTAGCCTGATTCTAAGATGAATTTAAAATCCTGTTTTCCTAAAACAAAGTAAATGTTTTTATTTTTCTCACAAAATCCTGCCTTTCACCTAAAAAATAATAAAATCATAGCAGAAATAACTTGATTAACAGAACGTAGCCCATTGCTTCCTTTAGCAGTTACTTGAAAAATGAGTTAGTCAGAATTTCAATAAGGGGTGATTCTACACAATGAATAAAAAAAATCCAGAAATTAAAGTTCCTTGTTTAAAAATGAAAGCTAAGTTAGCCATACTCTTTTATCAAAGCAGGCTTTCCCAGGCGCTTTCCTAAAAGGAACCTCTGATAAAGTGCAGTAGTGCCAGTCTGTCAAACTCCATTAGAGCATTTAATTCCATCATACGTAGTTACCTCATACACACACACAGAGACTGACTTCTTCGCTTTATCTCTTAAAATTAAAGTTACCCGATTTCCGGAAGCCCTGCTCTTTTCCATCCATTAAAAGAGGACCTAGTTTCTTCTCACTCCCTCTCTACATTGCTGTATTTTCACAAAGATTGTCTATCATGTGTTCATACAGGAACAATTTCAATAAAGCCTTATGCATCAAAGCACTTTAAAAAGTTGGTAAACTTTAAGGCTGAAATCTTCTAAGAAAATGAAAGTAACTAAATACCCAACACATTAAAAACCAGTGGACTGACATATCAAAAGACACGAGGTGACACAGTGAAGACTGTGCACATTCCAGCGCTTTGTGAAATAGGAGCCCATTCCAATGTGACATTTCCTAGTTTATATTTTGTCTGGTTGCAGTATAACTAGCAAAAGTAGAACACGTTTTGTGAAACTTCAATTGTATGTAGCAATTACATCAGCTCCAGCACTCCACTGGACTTGTTCTGAAGGAATTAAGGAAATTAAAAACTGACTACCTCCGTGTGTCTTACTTAATTTTTCTCTGTTTTTAAAAACATGAATTTGTTGTATGAATTCACATTATATTTTTACAGGAAATTCAACTATACTTTAATTTCCCTGGGGATAAAGAAAGTAATTTCATTTTAAAGGCTATTTTGCCATCAAAACACTAGCTTTTGAATTCTGATGATTTAGACACTTTAAAGCAAATCAGGTCTGAATGTTCTGTACTTGTCCAATTTAGTCATAGTTTGACATTCACTGTATCTACATTTTATTTTCCTTTGCAGTCATATTCCTTTTGATTAGAAATACTCTGTGTCTTTATTGTCAAATCATGTTTGTGCCACAAAAGAAAGTAGAGCAGCAGTCATTAACAGATTTGAAATATGTGCGCTCTGAAAACTGTGAACGATGGCTACAAAACCGTTTGTTTAGTCTATCTGAAACACAATTAAGAAAGAAAATATTCTTTTGTAATAAACCAGTTTCGGTATTCACATATTCACATACTATTATATGTATACAATAAGATGCGAATAATACTAAAATCAGACACACTGTAATTTAGAACCAAAAACTGAAGATGGATTTGAGTGAACCAAAAATAATAATTAAAAAAAATCAGGATTAAAGCCCACCAATTCATTTGTCCAATTAATTTTTACTCTGGAAAAAAATAGGCAAAACACTGCATGAAAGCATTATGTAAGAAATTGTATTTTTCAGCCAAATTTCATTTTGCCAGGACAGACTCATTCTACATATTAGTTATGGTAAGCAGAATATATGATAATGCACAATGGAATTCTGTATGTCATACAAACCTTTCTATCAGCCACGGGGTTGAACAAGACATCTCAACCCAATCTCAAATCTCTCAACTGATGTGCACTTGGTTAATTCAAAGAGTTGGAAGAGTCAGAACTTCTGTACTAGATCCAGTTGGATCAAACAGGTAGCTTGAATGTGGATCTTAGAAATCTTGGATCATGTCTCATAGAAAGTTACTCTCAGAACAGAGAAGCTTCATTGTAATAAAGTAATTTCTCACTCGAAAAATCCCAACTCTTTTTGAAGAGCATTTTTGCCATCTCCAGTTTACCTGTCTTACCAGTTTAAAGGATGGAAAGTAACAGGGTTTAACAACCAAAGCACTACTTCAGATAGAATCTACGCTAGGGAGCATCTAGAAGGACCCATCTCACACTCCAAATATATTAGAGATGAATAATTGCTAGAAGAAATGGGATACTTACTGGAGAAAAATGTATACAGAGGGATTAGCCTGCAAGATAGATCTACACTAATATATTGAAATATAATAAACAAACGTAGTCTGCAAGCACCTACCCATTCCATGCAAAAACCACAGATTCCTACTTTTGGCTGAGAAGAGTAAATACATTACACAACCAGTCTTTACCCAGGCAAAATTAAAGGGCTACAGGGGCTGACAGGTACAAATACAGTAAACAATAATTCTGTTCTGATTAATTGTTTCAAACAAGGTGGGAGAAAAGTAAAATACCTAAACACATCAACAGTGATAAAATTCCTCTTGCATTTGGAAAAAACAGAGCAAGTTGCATTTAGCAGATTAACCACTTGACTAGGACTTGGGAATCCCTGGTTTTCTCCACTTTGCCCCTGACTGACCTTTGGCAAGTCACTGTAACCTCTTGTGGCTGAGAAATCCAAGACACAACTGAGGAAACCACCATTAACTGAATGACTTTCTAAATGCTTTTGATGTGTTGAAACACTGTAACGCTAGATAAAATTAAAGCATTCACATTTTCAATAGACTGGAGTTTCTTTCAGTTCCAGAAAGCTGCAGAGTCATGACTTCTTTTTTTTCACCTTATCTCTTCTCAGAGGCATGAATCTAAGCCTACTGTAGTCAGAGAAGGCATTTCCTTTGATATTTTGGGAATAAATCCTAGTATCTTTAGGCACTGGGCTTTTAAAAATATTAACTACTTTATGACTGTCACAGCATATCTCCTCTTTACTATGAAAAATTGAACTCTATAAAAACTTCCAGAAATTAAATTTAAGAGGTTGCATGCCATCTACAAATCCACAACACTGAATCATTTCTGTATGTTCCCCCCTGGCAGCTAACAAAACATCTTGGATGTCAGATGTCTCAAATACATTTAATATATTACACGTGACTGAGAAGTTCATTATTGTTTTTAGACTTCTTATCAAACCATCTGCTTAACGTTCTAGACTCTGAGTTACATCTATGAATTCATGTAGTAATCACTTGCATATTTAACTGTACTCTTCAAACAAAATACGGAAGACCCAGGGAACTACAGGCCAGTCAGTCTCACCTCTGTGCCTGGCAAGATCACGGAGCAGATCCGCCTGGAAACTCTGCTGAGGCACATAGAAAACAAGGAGGTGATTGGTGACAGGCAGCATGGCTTCACCAAGGGCAAGTCACGCCTGACAAATCTGGTGGCCTTCTATGAAGGGGTTACAGCGGCAGTGAACAAGGGAAGATCAACTGATGTCATCTACTTGGACTTGTGCAAAGCGTTTGACACCATCCCGCACGATATCCTGGTCTCTAAATTGAAGAGATGTGGATTTGACAAAATGGTGGATAAAGAATGGGCTGGATAGTTGCACTCAAAGAGTTGCGGTCAATGGCTCGATGTCCAAGTGGAGAGCAGTGATGAGTGGCGTTCCTCAGGGGTCGGTACTGGGACCGGTACTGTTCAACATCTTTGTCGTGGACATGGACAGTGGGGTCAAGTGCACCCTCAGCAAGTTTGCCGATGATATCAAGCTGTTTGGCAAGGTAGACACGCTGGAGGGGAGGGATGCCATCCAGAGGGACCTGGACAGGCTGGAGAGGTAGGCCCAAGCAACCTCAGTAAGTTCAACAAGGCCAAGTGCAAAGTCCTACATCTGGGTCAGGGCAATCCCAAGCACAAATACAGGCTCAGCGGGGAATGGCTGGAGAGCA
This sequence comes from Charadrius vociferus, assembly GCF_000708025.1. Classification (NCBI taxonomy): domain Eukaryota; kingdom Metazoa; phylum Chordata; class Aves; order Charadriiformes; family Charadriidae; genus Charadrius; species Charadrius vociferus. Next base: position 1,902,874 of record NW_009661370.1, read on the forward strand.
GCCCTGAGGAGAAGGACCTGGGTGTGCTAATTGACGAGAAGCTCAACATGAGCCAGCAATGTGCAATCACAGCCCAGAAGGCCAACCACATCCTGGGCTGCATCAAAAGAAGTGTGGCCAGCAGGTCAAAGGAGGTGATTCTGCCCCTCTACTCCACTCTCTTGAGACCCCACCTGGGGTACTGCATCCAGCTCTGGAGCTCCCAACATAAGAAGGACATGGACCTGTTGAAGCGCATCCAGAGGAGGGCCACGAGGATGATCCGAGGGCTGGAGCACCTCTCCTATGAGGAGAGGCTGAGAGAGTTGGGGCTGTTCAGCTTGGAGAAGAGAAGGCTCCAGGGAGACCTTATTGCGGCCTTCCAGTACCTAAAGG
>NW_009661370.1:1903359-1927218 GCF_000708025.1 Charadrius vociferus
CTGCCTATGGCAGGGGGGTTGGAACTCGATGATCTTCAAGGTCCTTTCCATGATTCTATGATTCTATGAAATGCCCAGATACAGAACGTTTATTAGAAATAAATAGGAGATCAATTTACACCTTGTACCTAAAGGGGGACAGTGATGGTTTGGTTTATTTCCTCTTCTTTATTATGTCAGTTAGGCTTACTATCCTGTTGGAGCATCTCCACTGTGTACTATAAAGCATCTGAAGGAGTTGTAACAACCAACTGGACGGTGTGAACCAGAACTTGTTCAACAGCGTACATAGTGAAGTAAGTTGCTACAACGAAGGAATTAGCAAGAATGACAGTTTTTAATCTCAAAATCTAGACTTTATTCTCGGCACTAAGTCATTCCAATGACTAAATATTCTAAAGCAGATCATAAAACTCTAATAGTTTAACCAAGAGCTTAAAAGCAGCACATTGCATGTCCTTTAACAGCCCTCAGAGCCACAGAAATTAAGTAGTTAAACCAGATGCCAACAGATAGAAGAACATGGGATAATTCCCATAGTTTATTACTACTGAATATTGTTGCCCATAAACCAATAATCCTAGAAGATTACTGCACCCCACTGATATCTACAAGTTATTCTTCATACTGGTCAAGTAGAGCAATACTGGTAAACGCTAGCTAACACAGCACTAACAAGTTAAATTCTAGTCAATACAAAAGTTAACATCATTGGTGATATAATGCGTAAAGAAAGGAATCCCTGCCTTGAAAAACAATCGTGTTTTGTAGGTACACAACCAGGTAAATCAACCAGCAAGATAAATCAGCATTCAGTATTTAACAGCAGTGAGATTTTGTTTTACTGAACAGTTGTGATGCATACGGGCAGGCACTTTTATGTAGAAAGAGTGGGGGAAAACAAAGCAATAGTGAAATATGTTCAGTAAATAAATGGAAGATAAATATGCCTAAGTAGCGTTGCAGGCAATCTTAAAAAGGACATGCAGATCACTGAAGCAGACAGAGTAATAGTTAACTTCTGTAGATAAACTGTGAATAGAAAGGAACAGATACAGAAATGAGAATATAATGTTCGAAATTACATTTGAAAAAAGTTACATATCTCCCTTGAATTTATTTTTCCTTAAAAGCTGATCAGATCGTAGAAGAAATTCTCAAAAACACTGACATTTCTCAAGAATTCTGGAATTTTCATTCAGAACCATATAACTTTTAAAATAATTTTGACAATTTCATGTGCATTATTGGCATTAAAATAAAAATTGAATGCATTTAAAGTTATATGATTTAAGTAATTTCTTCCTACAAAAACTACAATCCTTTGTCATTTTGAGATTATATTTCCTGAAGACATACTTCTAATATAACATTTTGAAATGTAATTATATTGATAAATGGAATCTTTGTAGTTAAAAAAGATCTTTTTATCTTCTCCTCTTGTTTTTTTGCAGATTGATATAATTTTCTTGCCTCGAAGCTTCAATTTTTTTCAGGGCACTACAACTAACTTCTAATAAAACCAAATCTAATGAACTGGGGTTCTCACAATTCCACGCTAACAGTAGAGTGTTAGTAGGTCTCAAAAAACCCACCCAGATAGAGAAGGCCTTCTGCTCACTCAGTATTTCCTGCAGCATATCACAAACACATTCTCCAGCCTGTCACTTCTACTGCTGCGTATGTGACTAGATAAACACTGCTTGGCCCTGTTTGCCTGGGTAAGCAGCCAGAAACTGCATGTTAAACACGCTACCAGCAGAATGCCACTACCCAACTGCAGCATTAGCAGCAGCCAGAGGAGCATGTTGTGTGCACAGCATACAGGACTACACAGCATTATACCAAATGCATGGGAAGTAAACCACCTGGACTGGATTCCTCTCGTTGGTGAATTGTTATTGTACCACTTGAGGTGAATTAAACGCACGTTCGTGCTTAAATATAAAAACGTTTAATGGCCAATGCATTGGAACGAGTCCTACCGCAATAAGCGGTTCTACAACGAGTCTGCAAAGACAGCCGATTCCTTAGCCGGGTGTTCAGTTTGGTGTTCCATGTTCATCCCCCAGCGCCAGCTGTTTACCAAAAGTGGCCCCTGAGCACTCCCATTTCAGGCTACAAGACAATGAATGCTGTGGCATTTCTTATCTCATCAGCAAGGGAAACTTCGCTCCCTCCCAGGGAGTCCTCCTCCCCCGTCATCCCTGCTTCCAGCCAGTTTAACCTGTTCTGCAGTTGAGCTATCTTGCCCTCCATGACATACCATTCCTTGTTCACAAATGACCACTGCTGAACAGTTACAATGTGAATTTCCCCTTCAATCTTCAATTTAAGTTTACAACTAAAGTCCAAGTACCTGTTCCATTTCCTGAGGTATCCGATACACCTCCAACAATACATATTGTATCCCTGAATTCACCAGAGGAGAATGTGAGATTCTTCATGTAGCATGTTACGTCTAGGTAAGTGCCCAACATCTAAGCCAAAATGTTCTTCATAGTCATGTTTTTGAAATCTGTTAACGCAGGGCTGAGCCCTCTCTTGCCTTGCCCTGAAACCTGACCGAGGGGGTTCAGCACTACACTGGTTCTACCTCAGTCCCTTCACAGTTCGCAGTTCGCGTGTAGGCAACTGGGACAGCACAGCGCCCCAAGGGCTTCTGCTCTGAAGCAGTAGCAAACTGCTTTTGCTGCGTTTTCTCTTGTATCCTTGCCAAGCACATACATAAAGCAATAATTAGTTCTCAGCCTCACTAACGCTCACCTAATGTCACCTCAGGAGTTGTCAAACTCCTGAGTCCAACACTAAAAATCAAATTCATATAAATAATAGGTGCTTAATGTGAAGTTTACTTCAGATACATAGCAAGGTTTATAGACTCAAAACATTCTCAGTAGTTTTGTTACATTGACTACAAATGTAACAGCACTTAAAACATCCAACTTCTCTAGGTTTTGAAATTTAACTGCTAGAAGATAAATTAAAATCAACAGTAGCGTTCCCTCTTCTGACTATACAGAAGACAGAAAGAATTTATATTTACAGCTAGAGAAGATGTAGTGAAGAAAAAGTGAAGAGTGGGCAAGAAGGAGCGAAGTTATGGAATGGGGTCCATGCAGGAAGGGGTTAAACATCTGGACTGAAAAAATCAGAATCAAGATGACCAAATGGGGGAAAGACAGATGTGAAAGACATGGACGGGGCTTTGATCTAGTGAAAGATGTCCATGGCAGAGGGGTTGGACTAGATGATCTTTACAGGTCCCTTCCAACCCAAACCATTCTATGATTCTACTGATCTACGAAAGGCAGAAAAAGTGAATATGGGAGAATTAATACTTCTCATGACATGTAAACTAAGGACATCAAATTAAATTATATTAGGCAAAAGGCTTAAGAAAAAGAAAGAAATGTATACATAAATAAACTGTGAGAGACAACTTCAATTTAGCTAACTAAAACTGATGGGTACTTGAGCTTCTGCAGCACATGGGAGACCTTACAATTTAACTGAGCTTTATGTTAGCTGTACTGGGAGAAAAGTACAGCATGCAGTGCTGTTGCAAGAACCTCATCACAGTTTTTAAAGATGCATAAACAACACTATACTATTTTAAATGCATTATTCAAATTTAGGTCATGGTTCCTCATCCTTGGTATCTTCAAAACTTCGCCAAAAAAGGTTGGCAGAGTGGGACTGTTTGCTTCTGAGAGCCTTGATAACCATTTAATGCCTCAGTTAGGATGATGTGTGACAGAGGAGTGTTATATATATTGTGTCATTTGCACACACAACTGAAAACAGTTCATACATGGAAGAAGGAAGAAAATGAGGTAGGAATAATATAAAGTAGTGGCTTTATGCTGAATTCAAATCATAATGAGGTGAATCAACAAACAAATTAGAAACATTTTTTAAGGGAACCTACAGAGTTTTGCATGCTGACACACAGAAGTGCACAGACACAAAAGCATGTTTTTAATATTTGTTTCCCAGAAGTTTATCACACGCTCATCCTTTCCCCACCCCCATAAAAATTTTTGAGAACCAGATTATTGGTTGATTTTCAAAAGCAATTTTAAGTAACTATTAATTTTCAAAATGTATCATTTTTTAAAAAAATCTTTATCTAGTAATTCCATTTTAAATTACAAAAATTGAAAAACTTTCTAAAATAACAGATTTTAGTTGCAAATCCACTGTTCATATTTTTTCCAGGCGCAGCAATGCAATTACTTGAAATTATTTCTGACAAAACGGGGAAAAAACATCTTTGATTTAAACTAAGACCAACAGGGGAGGGAAAGGATGAGCAACAACCAAGTGAGGAAGTGGTGGACCAGGCTGGCAAAAAAAAAAAGGTGCGGGGGGTGTATTAGACACAAGAGTCCTCATAATCAGCAGCACAGGACTGAAAGCAGCCCACCTCAAGCATATGCACATAAGTAAGGATGTGCCTACAGGACAGCATTGTGGAGAAACCTCTGGGAAGCCTCTGGAAGAAATCTGTGCTGGGAAATCAGCATGACTGGGTGCCTCTCTGAAGTGCCTGTACACCAACACAGGCAGCAAGAGCAACAAGCAGGAGGAATCAGAGATCTGTTTGCAGTTGCAGGGCTACAACTTACTGGGATGTTGGAGACCTGGTGGGATAGCTTACACAGTGGGAGTACTACAATGGGTGAATATGGGCTCTTTGGGAAGGACAGGCTGGAACAGGAGGAGGAGGTATTGCCTGTTATGTGAGAAAGCAGTGGGAATACGTGGAGCTTAACCCTAGATGGATGTGGAGCCAGTGGAAAACGCATAGGTCAGGATTACCGGTCACAGCAACGTGGGTGATGTTATGGTGTGATCAGGAAGCAGATGATGCTTTCTTCAGACAACTGGAAGAAGGCCCACATTCAGAGGTCCTGGTCCTCATGGGGGCTTTAACCACCCTGATATCTGCTGGAAGTGCAACACAGCAGGGCCCAAACAATCCAGGATGTTTCTGGAGTGTACTGATGGTAACTTCCTGACAGAGGTGATTGACAAGCTGACAAGGACAGGTGCCCTGTTGAACTTCATATCTTCTCAAAAAAAACTAGTGGAAGACAGCCTTGGCAACAATGACCAAAAGCTGGTGGCATTCATGGATGAACAAGGATCTCCCGACAAAACTCAGGTGTAAAAAGGAAGCAAACAAGAGGTTGAAGCTGTCTTAGCAGGCACAGATGGACAGGGTTAGAAAACCCAGATAGAGTGAATCTAGTAAGGAACGTGAAGGGCAACAAGGGTTTCTATTTCTACAGGTGTATCAGAAGCAAACGGAAGACAAGGAAAAACATGAGCCTGCTGCTGATGGGGCAAGGGACTTGGTGGCAAAGGACATGGAAGAACCCAAGGTACTCAATGCTTTCTTTGCCTCAGTCTTTACCAGAAAGGAATCAGGGAAAAAAGAAAACACTTTTTTTCGTGTAAGGGTGATTGAACATTGGAACAGGTTGCTCAGAAAGCTTGTAAAGTCTCCAACCTTGGAGATATTCAAAACTTGACTGGGGACAATCCTGAGCAATCTGCTCTCGTTAACTCTATTTCTTCACTGCTTTGAGTAGTGTGGTTGAGCTAGATGATCTCCAGAGGTCTCTTCCTGCCTCAAGCGTTATGTGATTTCACCAGGCATTAATTAGGCTACTACTTAACAGTAATCCCATAGTTATCTGATGCACCAGCATGAAGATACATAAGGCTAGGATTCAATGATGCATGTAAAATTTCTATTTTACTACTCCAATTTTTAGCTTATTCTTTTTTTTTTGTTGTTTGTTTTCACAAAATGACAAAGTCATTCTGTCCCAAAGACAATACAGAAACTGCAACTGCCTTATTTATTATAGTTTATGGGGAAGTACAAAGATATTATACACAAACCAGCTTTGCTACCCAACCTTTTCTAGTGGTTCAGGAAGCTCAATGACACTCTTACTTTAAGCATCACATATAGTACTCTTTCTTGCTAGCAGGTACTTCTGAATTAAATATCTGTACACATCGCTGAATGGCAATAAAATGAGAGCTAAGAGATTAACAGTGCCTGAACTGAAGCTTAGTATGCTCTGGATAAAAACTTTTATGAAATGGGCTCCAAATCCTGCAAAACGATGAGTGCCTTCATCTCCCTGACATGATAAAGATGCTGAGCACTTAACTACTTGGTTTCCCTATTGACAAAATGAAGGCTTTCAAGCAACTAACAGGTGAAAGCTTTTTAGCAACTAATGAATGATTTTGATTATATTTTCACGCATGGAATGGAAAATTTATTCAGATTATTCTTTTAGTGTAATCAGCAAGAAAATATTCCACATACAAACATAAGGTATGTAATTTTTTTTGGACACTGTGCGCAGACTTTAAAAAAATACTAATCTAATGAGTATTTTAAAAAAAATTGACTAAAATAGAAGGTCTTTCTGGTGGAAACATTTTTTCAGCCCAAATAAGCATCAAGAAACCAAAGACAATATGAACCCAGACATAAACTACAGAAACCTATCTATGTAGTCTCAAAACTCAAGTATAATGATGAAACTTTAAAAAAAAAAAATCTGATTGAATGATAGAAGCCAGCCAGATGAGATCTGAAAAGATCTGTTCAGGCTGCTATTTTATTTCACACATTGATGTCTTAGCTATACAATGGGTTTCATCAGTGCACTGATGCATTTATTTTTGACTGCTGACTTTGTGCTCATCTATAACTGATCAGTTCAGATTTTTTCCTGAGAAAAATAGCTTTCCCCAGGAAAAGAAAAAAATTCCCCTCCCCTCAACCACTTCAATTCAAAGTTCACTTATATTTAATTTCAAGTTTAAGGCTGAAAAAGTGAGGGGACAACATATGAAAGGGACAGCATTCTGAGAAGCAGCATATCCTATCAGTAAAGACACTATCTCTCCACTATGGTTCTTGGGTCTAAGACACACTTTATCAATATTATTTAATTTTCATACTCTATCTCATATATTTGCAGGGCATACATAGGAATACCTGATCACTGCATAACATGGACTTTCTCTTTCCTCACAGTAACCTTTTATGGAGAAACGATATACTGGTTTTACTTATAGGCCACTGAAGAGAGAGAATGTAGCTATGCAAACTTACACATGTAAATACAAGCAGGCCCTGTCCATGCTCTGCACTAACGAGAAGCCAAGTAGCCACATAAGCATGAAGGCAAGAACCTGACAGAGCCAGACCTGCAGCTTTTTCACCACATGATTATGTCTGTGCTCTGCGTGCAGACCCCAGTCAGTGTGGGCACAACTCACTCACATTCATCTACAAAGGACAATACATCTGTGCTATTAATGACTTGGTAAAGGTCATTAAATAAATACAAAAAAGCAGTACATTTAATCCACGCTTCACAGGGATAGATAACAAGCAAGTGAACCATCTTTCCCTTCTTGTGGTGTCAATACTTGTGTCCATTATCTTATACCATATGTTGAAGTGATCTGTAATTGTTGGGCCTAGGGCACCTGGAGCACAAAGACGAAGACAGGAAGTTTAAATTCTAAAAAGTTCTACCATAAATTAAAAGCTGCAGAATAAAATATATTAAATAAAATAAAACGTAGAAACCATTTCTGCTATTTACGTTATTCATCATTCTTTCACTCATAACTGGACAAGAGGTAACTTCAACGTCAGCCTCAATAGCTCAAGTGGCAAAAGGACCTTTTTTAATTTAATAATCCTTCTCCCAAGACATACACACAAATGTCACATTAAAAAAAAAAAAAAAGACTCAATTTGTAATTGATTCTAGCTGCCATCCCAATTCTCAGCAACAAAGAGCCCCAGGCCACCAAATGTTCAGTGAGATCACCAAATGATCATGAGTAGGATCATGGACTTGTGGGCAGTGTTACAAAACTACAATACATTTATTCATGAGTTCTGGTTGCAGTGTTGCTGTGATTAAGCCCTTACAACCACTTTTCAGGACTAATGAAGATCATTTCAGCTGTAATGCAAGATGCTGATAAGAAGCTCAGCTGCCCATGGCCATTCCCATTCAAGCCATTCCATACCAAGCTGAAGACCAGGTCGTTACAACAGAACATGTGAAATAAATGGCATATTAAGGATTTTCTCATTAAAAGGAAATTATTTTCTAGTTGACAATTGAGCATTATTACATACACATCAAAGCTTAATTTGAAATATTTAGCCTGCTTTATATTTCTGTTCCCCTTGAAGCCAATCCCAGAACTTGATGGTATTCTCCTTTGTTTATTTTTCATTTGCCTGTTTCTCACTTGATTTTTTTATTTGTTTGTTTATATCAAATCTTATCTGATGTCCCATGTTAAAACTCCATTTGTAAAACAGGATTTGAGGGACAAAATGATGCCCTTGAATAGTTTGTCTGAAAACTACATAAGGAAGCTATGGACTCCACCAACATTATTTGTACTTTATTACTTTCTTTCCACTCTTTGAGACTTCCTTTACTGTTGTTTAAAGCTGCAAGATAGTGACACTCTCCTCTGTACCTCCCTGAGTAACTGCTGTTCAAGTCTTCTACCATTTGTCCTGGCTTTGAATCTCCAAATTTGACTTTCGTTTTATTCCGCACATATTGCAGTAACTGGGGGGTTTTTTGCATATATTATGTTTGTAGGTTATCAGCTAAAAAGCTTATACCTCTTATTTTGAGGCACAACCTTCAGCACATTAGGTAAGCTATATGAACAACTGACATTGTTAAACAACAGTTTGAAGAATAAAATAAAACCCACTAAGAAATGGTTTCCTTATACTGCAGCACATTTTATGATGTAATTCATTTTTCTTTCAGTCATAATAAAGAATTATTCCCATGGCATTTAAGGGCTTATAAAATTCATAAATTCTTTGGTACTTGGAAATGTGGCAACAGAGCCTCTCACCTAATGGTATGCAAATTTCTTTTTGAATTTCATTTGGGTTCATAAACAACGATTTTAATCAATTAAGTGTAAATGAACCAAGCAATACATAAGAGTGATAGCAATACAGGAATGATTGCTCAGTTAGAAAGTTAAATGAGATGATCAATTCCTAACATAACATCTAGCAATTCTTGCAAGTTTTTGATTTTATGTTTCACAGCTACGGTTTATCATGCAGGATTTCTTGTCTTGGCCAGTGCAATTCAACCCTAAATATCGTTTATATCTAGTCTTCTCAATAATGTCTATTCAAAAGTGGGCCACTATCTCTCTGAGCATCAACTTCAGCAATTTTTTTCTCTCTTTCCCAAAAAATTCCCTCTCTCCTTTTCCATCTCAGATTTAACCTACTCTTCCTTCCTTTCAGTCTCTCATCACCCTATCAGCCTTCTAGCTGCCGGTATACACCCTTGAAACCAGCTAAGATCCCAGCGCTTTTGAGCCACAGTAACACCAAACACAACTCAGCTCTGCTAGTCAGAACTCAGGCCATGACATTGCTGGGTTCCCACATAGCAAGTGCCCCCATGTCATTGACTGCTCAGGTATACACTATAACTGACATCCTCAAATCAAGTACAATAATTTGTTTGTAAACTACACATAAATATCTTTCAAGCAGCATCTTGGGATTCAGTAATCTACCAGCAGACAGATGGTCGAGCTCTATTCCAGCTCAATTATTTATGATTTTGTAGTTGAATTATGTAGATTGATTTCTGCAGTTTCTTTTAGGTGTCTGAAAAAAAAAATGCTATTATTGACAGATGATGAGCCAGCTAATGAACACTGTGGAGTCCTCATAGTGCAGGATGTAGTGCTTCAGAATGAGAGGAAAAAAAATTGCCTGATCAAAATAGCATAAAAACTTTAAGTGATTTTTTTGTTTAATTAGTGTAGGGCTCTCTCTTCCCTAAATACAAACTGCGAAAAACACTGCCTGAGTGGTGTGGGCAGGCCACGCTGATTGCAAAATTGGACTTGAGCACAGCCTCAGAGAGAACTGTGCTGGCATACCTGGGAGGACGAATCGTGGGGATAGGGAATACATTAAACTGGTACTGGTGATGAATCCTCTCAGGAAACCATCATCTCACTTCAGGCCTGTGAGAGACTGGAACGTCAAATATCTGTCTCAAAGCTTGCTTGTGCGTATATAATTTCGTATCTTGCAAGTGCAAATGACTGGTAGCAGCAGACCACTCTCTTGCAAATCAGGCACCGACAAAACCGACAACAGCAGACCATTCTCAGGTGCCACCAAAACCCACCCCTGTCTGGGCTGGGCTGGCAGCCCCCCAAGGTCTTTTCTAGGTGTATAAATAGCCTGTGGAAACAAGCCGTGGTGTACACCCATCACCGAAGAACTGAAGACTGAGGACCAAGGGGACGCCGCTGGATCCATGGTGATGACTATCCTTTGCTCATCTTTCTGAATGTTTGCTTAGTTTCCTTCTAATATTTCCTGCCTTTCCTATGGCTCCATTCCTCTGGACCTGTTCCATAAAAACGGCCCAATTGGCGGCACTTGACCTCGTTTGCGTCTCAGTCTCACTCTTGGGATCATTACAAATCTCCCCCTGAGCCCAAAATCCAACGGGACTTGTCAAGGCCTCGAGCTAGAAGTTTTCCATTTTCTTTGTGTTAATTCAGGCCTCTTTATAAATGCTTGAAGACATTGTTGCCACTCACTTCTTCCAGAACTGAACCATGCCACCACCTTCTTCTATCCAAATTATTAAAGGGACTAGCTTTAAAAGAAAGAGGAGCAGAAAGGAGAGGGGAGAGGAAATGGCAAGTTGGTACAGATGGACAAAAAATCATGCATTTAGTACGTTTCACAAAACCTGCAAGTATTACTCAGTGTATATATATGTATATATATATAAAAACTTCAGATAGTTTGTGCTCATTTACAGAAGGATCGTCTCTCTTAATATGATCATATGAAAAGCCTAACCCAGTAAGCACATACAGTATTTTGAAGTCAGACTCACAAAGACATTTAACAAATTTTACAATTTAATGTTCTTCTAGTGTGAGATAAATATGCATCATGATGCATAATCTCAAAGAAACCCATCCTTAAGACCAGAATGCAGTTACCAGGCAATGAGTTTTCATTAACTTGGATCTCAATGAAAACTTTAACTCTTACCTAGAGCTGAGAACCTGCTCTTGTTAATTATTTCTGATTTTCTCTTCTTTTCATTTAAAAAGGTTTTCTTGTTGGTTTTTTTAACTTCAATTTTAATTTTAAGTTCTACTGTATTTAAAGTAAATCAGTAGATCCCAATATAAATATTAAGTATATTAATAATTTATATACTTCACAAACCCGCAATATATGTTTCTCTTAATTTAATTCAGAACTACAGAGATGGGTGAGAGGAATATTTTATTTCAAGTTTATTTTTGGTTTGCAATGGTAAAATTGCATTAGGGAATTCTGAACTTCAACTATTTACAAACACTTAAAGTGCTAATGGTCATTTAAAACTTTTTTGCAGCAATGCAGTTTTTCCACAACAGAAGTGAAATACTGTATCAGGACAAAAAGCTGTGAGTAACTCTGCATACTGAAAACCTGACTATTGCAAATTCTCTTTAATGATTTTTCCAAATAGACACCATCCAAATTTTAAGGAACCTGAAATGCTACCTCTTCCACTGCCAGACAGACAGGGACCCAGGACACCCTGCCTTCCTCCCGCTGTCTCACAAGGTGACTGCAGGTACTCCACAGCTTTAAAAGAATAATAGGGTTGTCAATGTTGTGGCTGTGAGCATCTTAGGTAGCATTGATGGAAAAATGGTATTTCACTTCTGATTTTATGCCAAGATATCCAAACCACAAAAAATCAGCAACGGGGAAGCTGATTTGGCAGGTAGCTAAACTAAGAGGTGGAAAACTTCAGTGTGTAAGAATCAGACAGCTACATACTGGAGCTATCACTGATGGATACCATTTCTATTCTTGTATTATTATACCTATTTAGAAGGTTTCCAAAACCAGGTACTTTTTTCTCATGCCATCCTTTCTATACTGCTGGTGATTTTCACATCCTTATCTGTGCCAAATCAATCGCTTTGGTGCATGCGCTAATGTAGGGGCGGAAAGCTCAGTCAGTGATGATGGTCAGGAAAAAACGGTGGGGCAAAAACTTGCATTCCTACTCAACATTGCATCCTCAATAGATATTGTACAGAGTGCTAGCATCTAATCCATTTAAACTATTGGTCCTATCCAAGCTAGTTATCTAATGATAACAGAGAATCCATCTCACCAGAAATAAGACTAGAGGTATTATTTCACTTCCATTTTTTTGCAATTCTGAATTTTAATGGCATTTCATTACCTGTATTTCTCTAACTCACCTAAAACAACCAAAACACATTTTTCTTTTATCATAAGACTATCAGCTTTAATCTCCAATTTACTAGCCCCAGGAAAAAAATCTCAAAAGTAAAAGCAGATTCAGTTAGAGAGGGCTATATCTAGATAACAGTCCTTTCATAATCTACTGAAGAAAATCCAAAGCATGGTGTCATTTGTAATTTGATGTATGATAAATCTTTCAACGTCAAGCTCTCAAAAGAACAGATGGTAACAGAGAACACCTTGCTTTGGCTATGAAAATAGAAACGTACTAATGCAACTGCTTCTTGGAATTCCCCTAGCCACTATGTTTACATGGTAGCAAGCATTTTACAAGTACACTTGCATTTTCTACACAGAAACAAATAGTTTGGTGGGGGAGACAAGGTGATAAAGAGACTTCCAGTGTAAGCCAGTGGCAATACTGTGTCATCTGTCTATTCTTACAATTACATTTGAAAATCAACTGTTCTCATTTACATACACATTCAGATTTATACGGACACAGTTTATTCGCCATAGCCAGGGTTTGTCTATATATGTTATATATGCATGGTTATATGCAACATCAAAAAGTAACTAAGGTATTTTATAATACCCATTATAATACTAATTGTAATAATGTAACTGAAATATGGCAATCCTTTTAAACCCAGTTTACCCATAAGAACTGAAACAGGAAGAAACTGCTTAGCTTTTATCAAAGAATACATTTCCAAAATCCAAGAAAAGATAATTGCTTCACTTCAGTATTAGTTATCATATGAATGTATTTCTTTTTGAAGCCACATTATACATCATGATTAAATCCTAAATCTGTGTACACAAGACCTTGAACTCCACATGGTCTTCACTTACTACAGGCTGAATTAGCCAGGCTGCTGTGAGTTTGTAACAACAGGCCCTGTAATGATGCATATATTCATACTGTGTTGGCAACTTAGCAATGCCTTGACTTTTGAGATTTTCTTCTTATATGCTTAATATTACTGTAGTCTATCACCATGGACAAAATTCCCTACATTTTTAAGCACCAAGAAGTAAGGCAACAGGAATGTATGTTTAGTTCTTTGCTAAGCTATCAACATGGTAGGAATTCTTGCTGCATTAAAATCACATATCTGAAGTCTTTGCTGTGACTATTAGTAGAAAGACAAGGCACTTCCTTTCAAACTTTATAAGGTGTATAAAAAAACAAGGGCAAAGGCAAAATCCTTAAAAGATTACAGGTTGTTTCTATGAGTCTAAGTACAAAAAGTTAGGAAAGCTTTCAGAATATTTTTAATAAACAATGATCTCTTTTCACTGGGTCTCTACAAGAGTATTCACGATCACCCTATAGCTCTCTGAAAAATTCCAGGGTTTTATCATAAATTACCAAGCCACAACAGTGGTTCAAAGTAAACTTATTTTAATAATAAAATAAAATTTTCCTGACTCATTTTCAAAAAAGGAATGAATTGCCCTACCATATGCAAACAGTAGCCACATCTTATTTGAAAGCAAGCATGCTAAATTTAAGATCCAACAGCAAAGAATTAGAAAAAGAAATGATAAATCATTAATAGTTCTGAAGGAGGGGAGGAACATGAAACTCTAGCTATAGGCACTAATACTGACAGCATAGAGAAATGACACAGGTACTGCAGCACACAAGTGCTTTTCAGCCTTTCCAAGGTTTTGGTGAACCCAGATTCAAGGCGAATAATTCATAATGCCTTTGCACTTACTGTTAAGCAGTAGAAATATTACACTTTTTTTTTTTTTTTAAGTCTTTAACAGAATGGGTGAGCAAGTTGCTTGCTGAGACTTATGTTTAACTAAATTTGTTTTCTCTCCTCAACCTTTATCCAGCTCTTCCAGACAGAGGTAAATTTTGAACTAAAACGACTGCTGTATGTATAAGAACCAGTGACATGGAAATGTTCAACTTCTAATTTCTCAAGGCTTCCTGGTTGTTATCTCACTACCAGAAGCTCTTCAAGCCAAGACCTCAGTCCTGATGCCCGTCCATTTCAAACTGGGCCATGGCTTTCTACTTCAGTCTAATCTTAAGTTTTATGAAATTATGATATACACCATTTCAGTAAATTATAACCGAAACCAGTCTTTGCTTTAATATTACAACTTGAAAATATTTCTACCGTTTGTTGTTCTAAGATGTTACCAGCTTCTTTGTAACTGCCATAACCAGGCATGGTTCATTCATATGGATTTTATTTTCTTTTTTTCAAGTTTAAGATGTTGTAGTTTGGCTGGCAGGTGAATGAGTTGTCAGTCCGTCAAATAAGAGAGAGCAAAAACAGTAGGTATGAAAATCTCTTTTTTCAAGGCTCTTAGAGGTGACATAATCAATGGAATATGAATTTTAAAAAGTGCATTTTGTTAGAAAAATTAATTCACCTTTCATGGTGCTGTAGCCACACGTGCGTTAACAAACTGCTGCCCGTGGTGGATGCCCAGGCTACCCCCAGCCAAGGCTGAGGACGGCGTTTCAGAGCCCCGCGCTGCACTCCGGCCATGGCTCACGGCCCACAGCCACCAGAGACCCACAGCCTCGACGAGGGACCTCGTCCCTGCGCTCCAGCCCCCCTACCCACGCTTTCCTCATCCTGCCTCTGTTGTAACTGTGAGACATTTCTGTGTTTCAGTATCACTCAGGTAAAACCACATGCGATGCAAAGCCTGAGGGAAACCTCAGCAGGTGCAGCAAAGGCAGCCGAAGCGGAGAGTGCGGGGGGTGGTGGGTACCTCACCTTGGGTGGGCCACACCGTCTGTCCAGCCTGTCGTTTGCTGCCATGACTGAAACACTGATCCCTTTTTCAGCGCTGGTTTGGTTTTTGAAGAATCACAGAATACAATATGAGCTGCTGTTTTAGCTGCTGTAAGAATACCTCTGCTTTTGGTGTCTGTGCCCACGTAAGGAGTGCTCCAGGGTGGCCCCTGTGGTGAGTGGCCGGGGCTGCCCCGAGCCGGGCACAGCGGGTCCCAGCCGGCCCCAACCCACCCACTGCAGGGCAGGGCCGAGCCCCGCAGCCACCGGTGGGCAGCTCTGGGAAAGGGTATTTCGGAAAGGACAAAAAATGCCAGAACAGGAAAGAGGAATGAGGAAGAAAAAAAAACAAAACCAAGAGTGAGGAACAGCCCTGCAAACCCCCAGGCCAGCCCAGGAGAAGGCAGGTGGTGGGGTCATAGGCGCTGGGGCAGAGGTTGCCCAGCAGCCCGTGGAGGACCCCATCTATGGCCGATGGGTATTGCTGGGTATGTAATGCTGCCTGAAAGGGAAAAAAAAGCTCAGCTACACTAAAAGGAAAATCATACCAGTTTGGGGGCACTCTCGAAATTATTTAATTAACATTATTATGTTATTGCCAATCCATTTAAAACTGCCAAGGAGAAGAAAGGGTCCTGTCTTTAAGAGAATGAAGGACAACCCACATGCCAAACTATTTATTTTTCTAATTGTGCCACTTTCAGTGATAAATGGTTACTTTGTTCATCTCGCAGATTCGCTGGTGACACAGGATAAAAACAGGTGCTCCTACCAAAACTCAAAAAAGGGATTCACAGCAGACGAACCGCAATATCCAGCCCTTTCTCTTTACTCCTTCCTTTCCCTCGCATGACAGAATGGTCTGGAAAACCATCCACATCTACACGAAGCATTTCTCTCCAAGACAGGCCCCAGCAGCAGAGCATCACATTTAAAAAACCCTTCCTCCTCCAGCTGTCTGATTTGCTTTCTTTTTTACAGCAAAATGGTTCCCCAAGAAGTGACCTTTTATAAGCTCAGACCAAGCCTGTGTTTAGTCAGAGGTCAGAGCAGAGCAGGACCTGATCTACACTAGAAAGAAGAACTGATAGTTAACTGAGTCAGAATTCTCACTTTGACTTTTGAGAAACATACATGAAGGCATTTTGATTTAATGGGATTTGCATACTAATTCCATCATCTCAATGACAAAGCAAAGATGATGTGATTTGGAGTATTCTGACTATTGTGACAAATCTTTAGATATTTATACTATTTTCTATTGTTTTGCCTCTGCAGTTTCTTCACTACTTAGAACCCACACCAATTAAGCTAATTTAGAATATCATCACGTTTTTGATACAAGATTATCTTAGAGAATACAAAATGAGATATTTAAAAGACATAATAAGTTTGCATTTATATCAGTGGCTGTTTGATTTGTCTGTGAAAATCATCACAGATTCACAGGATGCTATGTAACAAATGCACCCAGCTGTTGTATCATTACAATACAGCAATTGCTTTGCTTAAAACAAAAAGGATTGGTGGCAGATTTTGTGCTGAAGATGATGTAGTTGAGGAAGGAAAGCATTTGTCATGGTTTAGTTCCTTTAAATGGGTTATCTCAAGGATTCCTATCTAATTCAGTATACACATGCTTTTGATATTTATAATGTTTCTCCAGTGAGTTTTACCATCCAGTTCATCCAGTCATATGAACTGCACGTACGTGTGCCGACTGTGTAAATCTGCCCTGTGCAAGCAGATGATGCAGTATTAAGTAGGGTGTTCTGCCAAAGTTTGGAATGGTGGTATTATTCATAAAAGTTAAACCTGTAAATAGTTCATGCCTGTCACCCAAAACAAGCATAGAAACTCCTTTTAAAAATCTCAAAATGCATAACTGAGAACACCAGCAATGAGCAATGCTTTCCTGTCATAGTTTTACTGGTTTTCAGCACTAAAAAGTAGCCGATACTGTGTTTTTCTTATTATCTCATGTGTAGGTATACCTTACGCTTAACACATGTACTCTATACATGGTTCATTAATGAGAAACTATGCATGAAACACTGCAGACTTTATTTTAAGGTAGATACAAGAGTGATAGAAACTGAAAAGGCCATGTTGGAAGTTCATTTTCAAATTCTACTGTGAACTTGTTTTTCTCATTTTAATATTCCAATAATGTTCATCCCTATAGTGCAAGAAAAAAAAAAAGCCTTCTTCAGCAAATGTTCTCTTCGTGAATTATTACTAAATGTCACTTACCACAAACACATTTCAACCAAATAAATGGCATGTAATGTCTTCCAGATTATATTGCCATCTGAAAGACAGCAATATTTACATGTGAGATTATAAATTGTCCAATTGGTTTTCCAATTTCTTTAAAAAAATTCTAATGTCAATTTCAGGATTCAGAAACACCATGCTCACCTCTCAAAAAGACTAAGGAACAGCTAAAATACAAATAATGAACATCTAAAAATCTCTTAGGCTACGCTAAGTATGAAGTTAAATTGAATAGTGCAGAATTATAATAGGGCTGTGATTTTTTTCCCAAACAAGGCATTTATTATTATTATTTGGTTTTCATCTACTTATTGTTATTATATCATAAAATTGTACATATTATCATTGCATATATATTAAAAAACTGGTAAACAGTAATAACGTAAACTGCCATTCAGTCATGAAAAAAAAACAGAAAAGAACAAAATTAGGGTTGCCAGCACAGCAGTGTCTACCTGCCCTCACGCTCTCACTTTTAGACACTAACATGATGTTGTAGTATTTTTGCCTCGTCTCAAAAGATGAAAGACTAACTGAAAACAGTGAGGCATAGCTGACAACTCCATAGTTTTTTTGCAACCTACTGCTCTACTGCTTTTGGCAATAATGATTTTTTTGTCCAACACTCTCTGGACATCTAGGGTGCAGGTTAAACACCGTTTTTTCAACAATGAATTTCAGACAGCTTTTCAAAACGGACTCAAAATACCCTTTTAAATTTAAAATCTTCATCTTTTCAGAAGTTTGGACAACACAATCATAAATGGAGAGATTTCATAAATCAAAATGAAATAACATTACTATATAAGTAGAATGGAATAGATTTTTGATAGGAAAAGCAAAGGTACAGCTCTACTTTTACAATTTATAGTTCATATACATAAACCTCAGGATTAATACATTTCTGCTGCTTCTTTTTTTGCTGTTATTAAAATCTGCAATACTCTTAGATGTGGTTATACAGTATTCTATGAGTCCTAGAGAAGACAAAAGTCTGGGCTACAGAAAAAGCAATTAAGTCTATGCAATCTTGCACACAAATCTAGCAAGTTTCAACACCTGCCAAAAGTTTCTTGAAGCTTTTGGATATGAAGCTAATAGCCCAATTTTTCAAATCTACTATAAATTGTGAAATACAAAATGCATTAGGGAGAAAACAAATTCGGCTTGATTTCCTTACCATTCTCATTTCAGTTGAAATGCTTACACATATCAGGCTATCTTGCTCTTAGTCATTTACTAGACAATTTTATTTGTGGCCATTGGCTCAAAGAAAACCCAAATGAAAGCTCAACAGAAATTACACAAAATATAAAGAACTCTGTGTGGATTTGGCATCTGCAATCACCAAAGAACAAATGACTTCTGTCAGTAAGGTTGCTTTCTTACAGACATCAGAAAAGCCACAGTGCCAGCTCCCACTGGCTACTGATCATTATTTAGTGTAACAGTCACTTCAGATTAGGTAGGGGAGTTGGTGAAGTAGAAGGCAATGTCCCTCTTCTCCCACTGCACAGAAAAGGAGGAGGCAATGAGAAGCTTTGTAGCTGACCTGCTTAAAGCAGATCTGTTCAGAGCACAGAAACAGGGTAAGAGGTCTGCACGTAAGAGCTTTTAGATATTCTGCCTTTGGAGAAACAGGTGACTTCTGCTGCCACAGCAAATGCATCCAAAACACTTAACCTAACACTTGCCTGCACGCTTCTGCCAAAGCAGAGATGGCATGAGATGGGAGATGCACAGGCAGCTGCGAATGAGTGTTGCCTTCATTAAAGACTGAGGGGAGTCAACTGTTTGCCATTGTAAACGTAAAAATAGAAACAAAATGGGCTGCTTGGAGACCTACCTAATTAAGAGTTTTGTTAAGCGGTACTAAAGTAGTAAAACTACGATGGCACATGTAGTGACTTACCTTTGACATACAAAAGGATGTATGGTCTAACGGGGTTAAAAGCCATAAAAATTTGTAATATTTATAGAGTGGGTAACTACAATATATTATAGTTCAGTGTCATCCAAAGACATTCACAGGGTACAGTTGTTTCATCACAAAATCCTTTAAGATACTTGTGAGGTCAGGCTTGGATACTACTGAGATTCTACAGTAGTGATGCAAATGTGATGTTTAACCAGTACAACGAAATAAGCCTGATATGGACTGTCATATATAACCATGTGCAGCTTACTATTTGTGCACTGAGCCATCAGCATGTTTGAGCCAGAATTTTGGATGTTTTTTAGCTGAAATCCACGATAGCTACCACTACGAGGTGTGTTGCATTAAATGACAAACTGCTAATAAATTATGCTTATCAAAATGATCATTTTTGGTAGTGCGCAGGTATCAAGAAATCCGCACACAACAGTGGAAGCTTTCTTCACATAATTATGTCGAACTGCTTACAGCTAAAGAAAAGCAGCTGTTATAAGTGGACAAAATGTTTTCTATTTTCAGATAGTATTATTCTGGAGTTACTGAAAAACATGAGAATGCATTTTAAAATTCACTATGATCTTCTTAAAATCTTCATAAAATATGTAACTTGAGTATGTTCTATTCACTTACCATTACCCTGAAAATAAGATTTGTTTCCACTAACCTTTTCCTTTTCCTCTCTCTCTTGTTTCTGCAAGAATGAAATACGGATTCTTTCTATTTACGCACAGGAATGATGCAAGAGGAATAAACAAGGCTTCGAAATGTGTTCATGACAGATAAACTACAGCCCCCTACATTCTCTTGAAATATTTTCCCTTTGCCAGAGACTCATACTATGGTTTGGAGCTCTTTTCCTGAAATAAGGTATCATTAGCCCTTATCAACAAAGTGAGTGCTGCAGACAGGAAGTGATACTTGGATCTAAGTTTATCTCATGTATAAATTGGGGACAAATTGTATGGCTACTTTGGAAGGAAGAAAAAGAGGGTCGGGACTCTAGCTTCCCTGTTACACTAAGGACAAACAGCTCCCATGTGAAGAGGATTTGGTGAGATGAGTGCTACAAAAGCACTGCCTCAGAGCAGTCCAAGCTGATGTTGACTCCACAGCCCACCGACTGAGAAGTTCACAAGTTATTTCTTACATTATACTCTTCCTTGTGAGCAGTGAGAATAACCACTGCTAGCCAAGCAGCAAAAGCACTAGAAGCATCTGTAGTCAATACTGCAGGTCAAGAAGTGCCACCCCCTAGTTACATTTTCGCCCATGCTCCTCATCCCAAATTATGAGGAATCCCTGCATAAAAAGCAGGTGCAGCTCCCCTAGTTCTGCTGGAAGGCTTTTTTTCAGAAAGTTGACATGGCAAAGCAGTACAGTAAACAATACAGCAATGCCGACTTGAATCTGCAGGTGCCTAGAGCAGTACTTAAAGCAGAAGGTGGACTACTTGCCCAGCTCACATTAATCACTGTCCTCATGAATCTGATTATCACCTTTCTCAAGGATACATAAAAGTTTACCATTTTTACTGCATTTTTACTGTTTTCCTTTCCCCCTGCCTGACAGAACCTGTTCTTGCTCTTCTCTTTTACATAAAAAATGAACAATGTTCCCTGCACTCCTTTTTGCAGATCGTCCTTATGGGGTGAAGACAACAGATTGCCAAAGCTTTCTACAAACACCTGCCCTAGCACAGTGCAGCTGATTACATGCCGTTATCCAAGTAGAGACCACAGCAGAATCCTCCCCTCTATTAAACAAACAAATGAAAAAATCAAAAATAAGCCAGGAAAACTTTACATTCAAGAACATTTTGAAACAGTAGAAGTATCTGGTATGTCGTGGAGAGGATATGAGGCATAGGAATAAATAGCATAGGATAATGAAGGACGGGACATCTTGAAAAAGGCATTTCAAATGCACAACATGGAACATCTCATAAACTTGCTATGCAGTAGTGAGTGGCTCGTGAATTTTAAGAGCTGTAGTCTCCTAATTACAACAGGATAGAAATTACAGAAGATTCAGGTAATACATCCATCGCTCAGTCTCATTAAAAAGTTCTCTCTGCTACACTTTGGCCTTTACTTACGAGCTGTTCTAGGCAAGAACACAATGAAGGAAAAACCAGCAACAAAGGATGGGGTGGGGGACTTAGAGAATACTGATGCGAGAGAATCTTAATAGCCTGAAAAGAAATTGTCTGAATTACCTGCCTTTTTCTTTTCAGTAGCAGTTCACTAACATAAACAACAGCATGTTTAAATCAGAAAAAAAAAATAAAATGTAGATCTCTAATTGCATTTTACTTACAAAGAAAGGAATTATTCCTCACCAACTCTTTGTGGCTTATTTTTTTTGTCACACCGTGAAAGAATGCAATGAAGTTTTCAGATGACAGTACCCATGGTCATTTTAAGAAAAATTATAGTACAGTATAAGTAACAGGAATTACAGTTAGATGAACAGTTTTAAAAGCAAAGGCAATATACTGCTCTTTTGAAAGTATGAGTTAATTGTGGTCAAAAGCACATGCTGGATAACTCTAAGAACTGAAGTTAGGTGTTTTTTAAAGAAAAAAATGCACAAAACACCCAAACAGCTGCACACATTCAACATGTCAGCAAAGAAAGTGAAAGATTGTATTCTAAATAAACTCATATGCCAAATTCTGATCAAAAAGGAACAGTCCATCATCTTGACATCAGACATATCTTTTTTCTGCCTCCCTTGGAGAAAGTAACTATGCGCTATTTCTTGCCAGTTATATATTCATAAGATTTTCCTTTATAGTTTAAAGTGTGAAGACTTCCATTCTTTTATTTATAAGCTTTCACTAGAAAGCATTTCTAAAAGCCTGTGACACTTGCATAATACTAGTTTCATGAGGACATTAGATTAACCAAAATTTTTCTGAAATAACATGTAGGTAGTAAAGGAAACTACCAATTTGAAGAGAAAGTCTTAAGTAACATCTGTGATTAACCCAATACTCTGGACCTAATTCACAGAAAGCACTGGTTAACTTTAGGTAAGATTTTTACTTACATAAGCAGCACTTTTCAGAGGTAAGACTTCTACTCCATGAGCTGTCAGCCTGAATCAGGTTAGATATACTGTGGTGACTATGAAACGCGAGGTTGGGCTCCAGGGAAAGAAAGTACGTCCAAAACAAAATTATGATGTTGCTTCTGTTACGCTAACTCAGGTATATTCCATAGGCACGATGTAAGGGCAGGAAGACATTTGTCATTTTATGGAAATTTTTGTGGTTTCAGAACTTTGTTTTAGCAGACAGAAGCAACTCTGTGCAGCTTGTATTACCTCAGATGCTGTGATGCAGCAACGCGTCAATCACAGTGCTTTTGGCTTAGAGCTGGCTCAGTGTCCAGCTCATGTCCCTTTCAATTTTCTTCAGGTCGGTGGGTGGGGTCTTTTTTGAAGTGGCAGAAAACCATTTTTTAAGAATAGTTTCAGTAATAAAAAACAAACAGTCTAAGAGTTCACCTTGGGGATGGTATACCAATAAGCTAAGGCACTGGAAATCCCCTTTCTGCCCCCTCCAAAGAGATTTGCAAAGAAGTGTGGAAACAGATTCTTCCTATGCCATCTTCTACTTGACCTCCGGTAAATTTCTAGAGCATCCTTCAAATACCTTCACTTGGTTGTTGCTCACTTGTGTGATGACACAGAATCAGCACCACTGTGATCGGAAGGGACCTCTGGAGGTCGTGTAGTCCAACGCCCTGCTCAAACCAGGGTCAATTAAAATGCAATTGAATACAAACAGCGCAGAGGACTGCAAAAGCTCAGTGGTCTACTCAGTAATTTTAGGGCAATGACAAGTAGCACCAATACAAATTCTGTGGTGTTGTCTAAAACTAGTAGCCTAAATCTTTATGTTATTTCTGCTAGCATTTGCATTATTATCTACTAAAGTATCATGAACTTACAGTTAAACTGTTACATTTCTGTAGAAAAAGCTAAGATATTTTATAATCAGCAAATAGATTTGCTTGGTTTAAACAACAGTTGCTTTTACTTAGAGGGAGAAATATGTGCTATGGCGTAAGTACAACACATCATTTAATTTTTTACCTTTTTCACTGATGAAAGGAAAACCTAATTAAACAATGGTAAACATTCTAAAAATGCACAGTAGAGTGAAAAATCTGTATACTGATGAACTCTAAGCAACAAAACATTAAACAGGTGTTAATGAATGGGAAAGTTTTGGTTTCATGCCTGTAGGAGCTGGAGCTGTGAAAAAAAATGCACTTAGACAAATATTTTTTACTTGTTGCACAGCAGCTTATCATAAAAATAAGACTTTTTTTTTTTCAAACTCATTTCAAACTTTAAAATTATATTAAGTGTTGACATAGCTGCTATTTATTTTCTCTTCTATCCACATCCAATGCCCATAACCAATGCATTGGTTGTATATAATATGGTAATGCAAATCATGCCATTAACACTTTTATATATTGCTCTTTCCC
>NW_009661370.1:1927388-2002762 GCF_000708025.1 Charadrius vociferus
AAAGAGTGTAAAATGTCAGTTAGGAAGTACTCCTTGAGGCAGGCAAGCTGGAATTCACTTCAAGAAAGCACAGGAAGGAAAAAATAGATGCATTCATTCATTACCCAGTTCTGCAAATACTTCACATAAAAGAAATCCACTTGACTAAGAAAAGTGGATACAAAATGCTGCTAATTTATCTGCTGTTTCCTTTTTTCTACATATTTAATAAAGACTCCTGGTCTCCTTTCCTGCAATTTGTTTGAGACTCTGCAACTCTTTGTTGCTTTGGTGATTACACAAATTTTCTTTTCAAACCCTTGAAGTCCAAGGGAAAAAAGCATTGACTGACTATGAAAAGCACACTGATGCTGTATCCTCAGAAAAAAATTAAGACCTTAAATTTCACTTCCTATGAGACATAGAGCTTATATAAATTTGCAGGGTATGTCCCGCAAGCAAACCCAGCAATAACTAGTAACTGCTATGATGCAGATCTTTGTACAGCATTTCAGCAAACAAACACCTGCAATGCTTGCAGTCCTACAACATGCATGCAAAGTATTCGTGTATTGCTGTGTAATCTACACCCTCTGGTGACAAATCAGCAGCTCTGAGCCTGGGGCTGTGCACTGTACCCTCTGTATCTCTATAGAAAGCCGTTGTTTGTGCTAGGAAATCATTTTCTATCACATATTGTCATTCTCAAGAAAAGTTCCCTGCAAAGTCACTGTTAATGCCACTTATGGAGAAATTTCTTCACTAACTTCTTAAAACTGTTTTCATTAGTGCTGTAATGGCAAAAAATATTAACTACTTCTGCCAATTGACTAGGGGGAATAGAACTCCAGGAGGTTTATATGCTACTGAGAAGATGAAAGTATTGCACAAGAACAAAAGCTGGTTTTACATAAACATAGCAATGTTGTCTGTTCACATCTAGTTTATTCCTAAGAAAAGGAGACAGTAAGCCAGTCAATTGCTTTAGGCTTAATTGAACTGATGTTCAAGCATCTTTACCAACTTTGTAGTCCAGATCTTGATGTGAAGCTTTGCCAATATTCTGCTTGTTAACTTTAAACAAAACGTGATTAATGAAAAGACAGAACTCTGTGCTACAGTGCTGTAGCACTGGGTTTTAAATATAAAGTTACTCACTTTTTCTCTCTCAGTAAAAGGACTGAGATCTGCAGTGCTTACAGAATTCTTCAGTTTCTTGGCAATAAATAGGGTTCCTTCCCCTGAAGTTCAATGTTCTTTCTAGAATACTATGTTTCACCTTCCCATAATTAACTAAAACTTCTGGAGTGGAACCTGTCTACAAAGAGCCATAGTCAGGAATTAGATTGCGGAAGTGTGGGGACCAAACAGCAGTTGCACTCAATCACCTTTATGTTTTCATGGCGCTTACCCAAACTTTTAATGTTATCTCTATGTCTAATTACAGCTATTCACTTGGAAAATATGTTTCTTGCTTGTCAACAGCTGCTAATCTGCTGTACTTAGCATTTTTGAGAACACAGTATCCCCTATTGTGGATATACACCTTTTCCTGGTCTTGTCCAAGCCTTTCATTTCTGCTTCAAGAGCAATTGACAGCAAAAAGAAAACAGACAACTATGAGTGCCAACTTGTGTGACATGGAGTTTAATACTTTTCAAAGACTTTGAGTGATACTTACTGTTTCCAGTTAAATAATTAAATCTGCTACTCAAGAAAGCCTGTGATATGACATTCTTTCCAATTAGCATTTCTTCTTGTAGAAATATTAATCATTAGATAATCTAGTTTTCAAGATGTATTTGGAATAAAGACTACGAACTCATGAACACGTTCTGTTTAGAAAAAGTGGGTGCATACTTCAAACTGAACTGCCTGGGTGAGACAGAACCACAGAACCATGGCAGCTTTGAGATAGTACCCAAGAGAAAAACCCAGAATGACACAGCAGTGAAGGAAGAGGTGTTACAGATGTTAAATGAGGAGTGGATGAACACAGGAAAACAGAGCATAAAAAGCTAAAGATGATGCTGGGAATCTGAGTATCTAAATGTTAACTGAGCATTAGCCAAGTTCTTCCAAAAAAGCACTCATTTAGGAATTTATTAAATCGGGAACAAGATCTATCAGTTAGAACAATAAAGCAACACCTTGCTGTGAATGAAGGACCACAAGATAAACAATTTTGAAACCTGGAGACAAAAGGGTTTCTGAATGTGAAGGATTTAAGGAACTTAACGCTGCAAGAGGTAAAAAAGAAAGAAATAGACATAGTGAAAGTGACTGGAAGAATAAAGAGCGCATTTGAAAAGTGTGAGTGGGACTAGTTTGCACTTTCCCAAAACCGAGGGGAAAGTATTTCAAGAACTGAAATAATTTGGCAGAGTCTGGATTAATGCTGCATGGCTGGAGAGGAAAAGTAACAAAAGAAATATTGTGCAGGAAGATATGGCCAGGTTCACTCATATTCTGAAGATGTTTGTATTTGTCAGCCTGAGGTCTCCAACAGCCGAGAAAATAATAAAAAAAAAAATCTGTTTAGGAGACAAATCTGTTTGCTAGTTAGGCTTGCAGCCGAATATGTAGGTTAGACAAACAGATTTAGTTTGGACAGAAGAAGATTTAGTTTGAAACAGAAAAACAGATTATCAATTTGGCATAGTAATTGTAGCTAAAGTCATATCGCAAATTAAATCATTCTGTGACTTTATCACTGAAGAAGAGGATCAAGAATGACAGCCTATAGCTCTGCAGACATTGATGAAGGAAGGAAGATCATATAAAGGGAGGAGGATGAGTTATGGCAGCTAAATAACAACAATTATTACAAAGAACACAGCTTTGTGAACGCTAGGTTTAGAGCCCAAGCTATATCCCAGTTCTGCACTTCGGCCAGTGGAAAACCATTAGAGACTTTCCTGGTAGCAGAAAAGTGGAATTTCAGAGTCCGAGGGAAAGTACGGAGGAACTGCTTTAGACTGCTGCTATCTGTTAGCTTTGGCAGCAAGGGAGAGAGGTTGCAGCTGGTTTCCAAAAGACATCAAGTTTATGAAAGTTAATGTCATGTATTTGACAGTTTTGTGCCCTTTCATCCAGCCTTAGTAGTTTCTAGATCCCAGGGTCAATTTCAGCCCATTCTACCTGATGATAAAGTTCCTAAACATTAAATTCCCGCAAACTTTAGGAGAACCAGCGGTGAAAGCAAGAGACTCATGCGAGAAAAAGGCACAGCTTAGCTATTATTCATTCGCTGGGCTGGCCACTCAGTACTCATGAAGCTCCAGACATTAAAGAAAACTTTCTCATCAATAAGATTAATATATGGAGATTACACTATTGCATAACGTTGGAGAATGGCAGTTCCTACAGTTTTTTTCTCTGGCTCCCAAGTTTGAACAGAATGTGTTAATAAACATATGTACTGCTAGGAAATCACACAACTCACTCCCTCACAGCTGATAAGAGCAAACTAAACAGAATTGTTCCTTTTGCATGGGCAAGGGGAAGATCAGAAAAGTCTGAGTTCAAAATCAGTAGAAAAAAATTCTACAAAGAGAAGCCAACGAAATAAATACTGTTCTTAAAGTACATTTCTTTTAGTCAAAATGCTGGGATGGTAATCTATTAAATCTTGAACACTGTAGTAACTAGATGCACAATCAAATCGTGAAGCTTGGCTATATTTGAAATGTCTGGCACAGGCCTCTCATAAATGCATGTATGCAGCAGTATACTCATACAACCTTTTTTTTTTTTAATGAAAGTTATTATGAAGTGCTGCATCAATCCTCTGCCGCAAGACAGCTGAGGTCCACCATGGCCCATTAAAAGAAACCGATTAGCATGAAGTCAGAAGCCGTATTAAGGAGAGAGCAGGCAGTAAAGGCAGCAGAATGAGAGCGGGTGGGAGAAGGAAGGCTGGCAAGCAGCTTGCTGCTGACAAGAGGAACATAACAAATCTGGCAGACGGCTGCGCAGCAGGAGCCTGTGTGGAAGCCATGTGAATGAGTACAAAAAGGTGAACGCTCACCGGGACAACTGCTGGCTGCATGTGGTCAGCTCCAGAAGAGGTTATAACCTGAGAGCATCCCTGGCATTAAAGTGAATGAATCTATACGCTCATACTAAATTGCTCTTGGGAACTGAAATGGTACCTGTTCCATTTATATCTCTAAGCTTTTAAGTTCAGAAGCAGTGGCTGAAATGCCATTCATTTTTACTAGTACTAGTGAAGGAATTCGCTTGCGCATTCAGAAAATGTCTGTGCCTCTGTGAACCTGTCACAACCTGAAATAGAAGGAACCTAGTGTAGAGAGATAAGGAAACTCAAATTCCATTTTTCAGAGAATTCCACCATTTGCTTAGACTATGACTTAGACTTTCAAACCTGTTTTTACAGCAAGCAAGCAAAAGGGACTTCAAAGCTCAGGGTGGGGGGATCAATCTATCCCAAACTGTTTGGAAACCATGTATTGTTTCTGAATGGTTCTGATGGTACTATCATCTCATATTTTATACGCATACTTCTGTTCTAAGAACATAAGCTCAACTAAACATCTATCTGATGAAAAGCGTTTCCTAAGAACTCATCCTAACCTTAATCTGTCACAATAAACAAGACGCTACTTTACTTTTTTGTGCTAATCATTAAAATACAGACTATACATTTTTAGGGTCTATTAAAGAATTATTTGAGGACATTGAAAAATGAATTACATTCTTGGCTTACTTCTGTTTCTCACTATCTCAACCACTGACATCACTGAGAATATACACGTGAATTATAGCTCTTATTCTGAGATGCTAAACCTTAGTGTAATCCTTACAAGACTCTTGCATAAAACAGGATTGAGATGTCACAGTAAATTATATGCATATGTACACGCATCATATACAAATAATTCCAAACAAAATAATATAGTCAAAGAATAAAAAAGTTACTATTTGAAAAGTCAAGAACTAGAAAAGCAACCAAAAGGATTATCAGAACTCAACCCATGCCCAATATAAACAGTTTAGTTAAGACAATACTGCTTATAAGATTAGTAAAAAAGGCTCATTTAATATCACAAAGTCCCTGTGGATATCAATAGCTGATTCAATATTGCATGCCATTCAAATTTTGGAGGATGTGCTCTTTTCTGGCCTCAATTTTTTTCTTACCAAAATTTTAAGTATTATTGTTGACTCCTCACAGGAATAGTACGTTGAGTTTTCTACAGAATTGACTGCCCAAACGAACAAAAAGAAGCAGCTAAGACTAAAACACGTTCAAATTTAAGTGGAAGCTTAGAGAGTCTAAAGCATCTCAGGTAAATGGGACTCTGACTTTTGTATAGTATTTATATATATATATATATATATATATATAAAAACAGGCCACCCAGGGAAGTGGCTGAGCCACCATCCCTGGAGGTAGTTAAAAGATGTGTAGACATGGCACTGAGGGACATGGTTTAGCAGTGGACTTGGTAGTGTTAGGTTAACGGTTGGACTTGATGATCTTAAGGGTCTTTTCCAACATTCTATGATTCTGTTTTTTCAAGATTTTCAAGTACTTTTTGATGTAATTGCAAACATGAATAAACACATAGACAAATCATAATGAAATCTATAATAATTTTTTGAACAAGTTGACTGTAGCATGCACCAGTTACAAAATCATGGATCATCTAAATCTTCAGATGGAAAGTGTGAGTTTATACTAATATTGTATTTTCCAAACCGGTGCTTGATATTGAAAAAACACGTGTTAACACATTATGAAAAGTAACTACTCATAAAGACCTTTCTTTATTTTACAGATTTTTAAAATAAATTTAACTAACCCACACTACTACTGCATTTCTATGGCAAAATTGGCAGCATTTTTTCAGGAAAAGATGCAGTAACTCACTGTAACCAGATATAGTCCATGTCTTTGTTAACTAATGCACATGTCAAAAAAACCCAACCGTTAAGTGATGAATAAGTAAGGCAGATTTCAATTTGTATGAGTCATAGTATCTTTGGTTTGCTGCCATAAAACCGGGTTTCATAAATCCACATCTGTGAAAATTCTTTCAACATGTGAACACAGCTGTCCCTCAGATCCAACTTTCTCCATATTTTCTGATCATCCTTTTGTCTGTTTGGCAAAATCAAGCCTCCAATTAGTATTGTACAAATTATTCTGTCACATAGCTAGCATCTTTTTCCTCCACTAAACATCTGTTAGGAAAGTTGACTATTTGTGTGCTAATTATATTTCCTTTCAAACATAATCTTTTAACATTATGTTATTAGATAAATTCCTTATATTCAACATGGGAGATATTAAATTGCCTAAAGAATGAGTGAGTTCAATTTATCGATGGCCAATTCTTCTACAGCACTTACTTGAAAAGCAGTTTTACATATCAGACAATGTATGTGGCTCTATTAATACAAACTCCACGAAAGTAGAACAGTTTATTTTTGTTTTCTTCATTACAACCAGGAAGATGGAGGT
Organism: Charadrius vociferus; assembly: GCF_000708025.1. NCBI lineage: Eukaryota > Metazoa > Chordata > Aves > Charadriiformes > Charadriidae > Charadrius > Charadrius vociferus. The sequence continues at coordinate 1,933,858 of NW_009661370.1, forward strand.
AATTCTTAAAGTCTGCTGCATTATCTAATTTAATTCTCTTTTCTATTGATGAATTGCCATAAAGTATTTACTTGTTCATTGTACAAACACCAGTTTGAAAATGAATTCCAGCCTAGAATTTGCTAATAATTTTGAGCATTCATCTCCCTGCCACATGATTTGTGACCCAACAAAGTTTTACTTCAAGGTTTTAATTAATCCTTAATAAATTTTAGGTAGGGATGTAAGATTTGCAAGCTGTATCCTCAGGGACCTGACATGAAATTCTCACCACCTGGCTTCCGTTTTTAAGTATTCTGAACTTACAGTCACAGCACACAGCCTCCAGCACGTTAGACACATCTATGCAGCAAGCAGTTCTTCAGAACTGATAAATTTTAACAATTAACAGAGGCAGTCATACTAAGTCCAGCAAAACAACACTGCTTCCGCTAAGGGGAGAAAATGTTTCCGCAGCTATCATATTCTAACATCTGCAATCACCACAAACAATTGGTTTAGAACTTTTTCACCAAATCAGTTAAAATACATTTTACCTTTTATTTCCTGTTACGTGCTTTAGGCCTTAGAGACCACTGGTAATACAAAGATAGAGGCCTAGTAGGCTTTTTAGCAAGTTCCGGAGGACGCAAAATTCTTGGTTTTGCTGGTCACCCTATGTGCATTTACATTTAATTGCAATGAGAATGAATGGCAACCTCCTGCTTATTGGTGTCTTTGCAAACCTAACAGTGGAAATAAAGCTGGGGAAAGTCAATGACTTTTCCTTTTGTAGAGTCTCCTATTTAGAAGAATAAATTACCAATAAATGGAAAGCTAGCAATGGAAAATTGGAAAGATCTACCAAATCAAAGTTAGGCTTTAAACTTAGTTTGAAGGACCAGCATGCTTGTTTAGACCACTTAGGCTTCTAGACTATTCTTCAAGCATATGTTTAGGAGACACTCTTGTTAAGGATCAAATATTAGTTATCTGTTTATATCCATGCAGTAGGATGAGAAGTGTTGAGAATCCGATCGTGAGGATTGGGTCACTGTACCAGTGACAAGCTCAAGTCTGGAATACAAGTTTTATTCAAGTTGAAAATACTTGCCTATGGACTCAAAACACATCGAAGGTCTCCTTGGAGTAAGACAGCAGACTGAACCGTCAAGGCAGACACAGACATACTATACTAACATGCTATACCTTGAGAGAACAAGTCAGGGGGTTGGCTATAGATGGCATAGGGCCAGATAGTACATGTGCCAGGGACAAGGCCACACCTGATATGCTCACCCTGTCGATGTTCTCATGGCCATGTTCTTTTGCTTATGTTAAGGGCTTGCTTCACAACCCCCAAAGCTCTCCAAGCCTGAGTAAATAATAGTTTAGTATGAGTGCAGCCTAGATGAATCAACTGTATTTTTAAAGTAATGCGTGAAGTAGAGAACAATTTTAACGCATGACCTAGCATGCTTACTACAGTGATTTTTACATGCGGCATTTTCCCCAGTATAAACATAGCCCAAGGCGTTTTCACACTTTTCTTAGTTCTAAGAACATGATTTTCCTCCTACATAATGCCTCATGAACCATGTCACTGCCACTGAATCTTTGTATTTCCTGCATGAAAATACACATTACTACAAATTCTGCCTATAAAATCATTATTTCCACTGCTATTTCTTTCCCATAAAAACTGTATTTTTCATTCTGCTGCCACTTACAGAATTTTAAAATAAAATACACAGCTATGATATACTACAGTTTTATAGGACTAAAGGAAATGTACAAATATTTCTCTACTCTTAATCTCTGTTGACTTGTAAATTTCTTCATGCAAAGCAATGAATAAAAATTTCCTGAATCTAATCTCTAAGAATTGGTAGTTTTGTTTTGTTGGGGTTTTTTTTTAGAGAAAGGAGAAAAATCCTAATACCTTCAGGTCATATTATTCCAGTCAGTAAATGAAAGTAAAGTGAGTTTCCAACAGAAGGTACTGGAGTAGATGAGAGCTTATTCTGAATGTCTTTCTCATTCTAAAGTAAGGAAGAGATGCATTCTAGGCAGATGGGTACAGTGGATTTTTATTTTAACACCCACATTCTAGAAATTAGATTTTCACCACTATCTTTAGAGTTAAGTTTGTTTCCACACTAAACAGCCCAAGGAAACAAAAAAGCTCTACTGTTTCTTATCTGGGGCCAAGAGAAAGTCAAGACTTATCCCAGGGGAAAGATTACTGCTTCTAATATCGTACACTTTGACAGCACAGTCTGAACAATGGAAACAAAATGCTAGCCTTTGATCTGTACCTGCTATAACCAATAAGCTCTGCTATTTTGTAATTCATGAGCACAAATTCTCATCATGACAAAGAAGTGGAAAACAGCTTTGGCAGAATTTAACAATGGGCTGAGAGCAAGTAATTCATTCCATACCTTTAAGCATGCTCGCCATCTATCTTTGAACCTTTTTTAGCTCTAAATATAACCTTTCTGAGATAAGGGAACAAAACTGCAGAGGATATCCATGTCTCAGATTAACCGTGGATTTATTTCAAAGTATAACAGTTTAGACTATATAATAGATAATATTTGAATAGGCAGAATTTCAGAGTCTGCATCACCTGCTAGTCTCAGTTTTAGGACGCGTTTCAAGGTTAGACATCTTAATGACCACAGAATCTATGTTATCAAAAACATGAACAGATGTTGCTACCCAAATAGTCACAAAATCAACATCCAGAAAGAGTAATCATAAACTCGAGAATTACGCTCGTTAACATACATGCGTGACTCTAAATTGGTTTAGGCTTTGTCTCCAGATACAGCACCACATCATGAGGAATGTGACATCCTTTTCCCCCCATCTTGTGGGTGTCACAATGTACTTAGATAAACAAATAGCAATTATTTATTAACTGTTTCACTGCTGATTGTTTCAGAAAAAACATCTGATTCTGGGACTGAAACAGCAGCAGCGTTCAGGACAAAAATTGAGTAGGCAAGCTTATAACTACTGATTTATTTTGAGCTTTAGAATTTTGATACTATGGCCTCCTACTTGTATAGGGGTACTTAGAAATATCATCACAATCAACTGGGATTAAAATTTGTCCAATATATTTCATATTACTTCAGTGAAACATAACTGCTGTATTGCACAAGGAGTTAAACGATTCCAGAGACAGTCAAAACAAATCACTGAATCTAAATCCGTAACGTATAAGTATAAGATTTTGAGGCATTCTGCTACATCTCACAGATCTCCAGTGTGGGTGAAGAACATTAGTTGAACCAGTTGGTCATGTACTGCAGGCCAAGGGGCAAGCACTTCACTGCTCTGAGTCTGCACCTCACCTTTGTTTAACTCCGTGCACTCACTTCCACATGATGAAGAACATAAGAACCGTTGTCTGCAAAAACACAGGTCAGAATGAGGAAGCCAAGTATATTAGAGATGTTTAATACATATTTCAGTCAGCAGAATTGATTAATTCATCTAGAGAATTTTAAGAGTCAGCTAAAGCTGACTCTTTGATACTTCAAGGAAGCCTGATGAAATCCCAAAGGATTTGTGAAATGAAAACATAATACTTTCCTTCAAAGTCAGAGCGAGCAACCTATAGACAGACTCGCAGGCTGGACAGTCAGATTTTGGCACTCAGGAAAATATTGGGCAATGTTAAACAACTTTAGGGGTACATACAAAGTAACACGAAGTTCAGTATGGAGTTTGTGAAAACACCCCCCCTCCCCCCAGTAATTAAATTAATCCACATTTCCTTATTTCGTTTTATATGAGATGACTCTTAACAAAGAAGGGGGAAATAATAGATACCAGGCTTAACAAAGTTTTTGATTCTGCTCATGCAAGTGTGCTTTGATTTTCAGAGAGTAACAGTTTAGGAATCAACTAGGTATAAAAACAACAAGAAAGGTTAGGAAAGAACAGTTAAGCATTGGAACAAGAGTGTCAGTGGAGTCTGCAAAGCCTCTCTGAGAGGAAGGGTTTAGCAACAAAATCTGTCAGGGTTGGTCTAGGATTATATTTGATCTCACTTCCACACTTTGGGAGGGACTAGATCTCCTGAAGTCCCTTTTGGTTTCCATTTCTATGACATGACAGTATCTTATAAGTAGGGAAATTAGGATAAAATCACCGAAGGTAAGATATGTAACTATGCTAAACATTCAAGGAAGAGTTATTCCTTGCCAAGCTGGAAGTCTGCCTGGGATCTTCCAGCAGCGGACTCTACTATAGTAGCTAATGTTATTTTCAGTATTCAAAGGATGATGGAGAAAACAGACACATAGCATTTGTGTATGATTTGAAACTCAGAGCGAGCCCTTCAAAGATCAGAATGAAAATCCCAACACACACTCACAAAAAATAAATCTAAAATCAATCCAATGATGACAAAAGCAAAGTGCTACACTTTTCAAAGGGAAAAACACCCTGAAAACATGTAAACACAGAATGCAGAAGAAAAAGGTTTAAAAACAAAAAGTCATTCCAATCAACCATTCACGTCATTTCAGATTTCCTGGCAACAAGGTGAAACAAACAATCTAAACAAAATTCTGCATCGTTTCTGAAGAAACTGTCTTAAACAAAAAAGCAGTCACTCTCGTCACTGTAGTCATCACATGCCATCTGCGTGTGGCAAAAAAATCGAGAAGAAAAATAAGTTTGATACCATCTCTGGTAGGTAACTTCACTATTTTATTATTTGAATGATTCCAAATTTTCAAGTATTACCAAGGTGTTCTTGAAAAATTATTTTCATGAAGTCATTAAGCTCTAGCACCATCATGTCAGTACTCCTCTCATTTACCCACTCAAGTTGCCTCTTACCAGGTTTACTATCAGTAAATACTGATATTTAGTCTCGGAACATTATATACTTGGAATCCTCAACTGAAAGAGTAATTTTACAATTTCTGGGAAGCAATTGGTACAGTTTCCAAATTTATTAATGTTCTAAATGACACTGAAAATGCCAAAATACTAAATATAACTTCCAGTTAGAACATACTAGAACTGTACAGAAGCATTCAAGGTAATCCCTGAGAGAATATAAGAGTTTGCTCTATCAGTCCTTTGAATAATTTTTTAAGATATATAATCATCTCATTCTTCTATAAAAAGTCTTCCCATAAAATTGAGCAGAGGTTTTTCTTAGTCCGTACCCTGTTCTGGATCAGTGCAACCATTGCACAGTTTCATAACTTCCCCCCCAAGCTGGAGGTGTCTGAGGGAAATGAACTTCGGTTCACCCAAGACAGCCCTGTTAAACTTCAGCAGTTAATGAAAGAATTAATGAAAAACTTTTCTTCCATATCACAAGGAAACACACCGTGGGTTAAAAGGGATGCTGATAAAACAGAAGGAAGGGATTAGTGTCAAAGGTTTCCTACCAAGAACATGAATACAGACAAACTAATATACTACCCCTTCTTTCAATTAATTAAAAATTGTAATTAATTATATGGATAAAATATGTTCCATAGTCCGAGCCTTTCTAATTTTAGTATTTAGTAAAGAACACATAAAACAGAGAGATTTTTTCCCCTAAACTAAAGCTTTTTGGCATGAATCCAGTAAAGTGTACAAACATATTCCTAGATGTTTTTTAATTAACACATACATCATCATTCTTAATCCTACCAATAGCCTTATTGTCTTCAACAAGGTTAAACTCCTGTTTAAATATACACTTACATCAATCCTCAAAGATCATCTCTATTCAGTTTTTTGGACTCCATGCTTTCTATGGACATTCAAGATAATAAAGCAAAATGCATCACAGTCATAGGCCAGAGGTACGACTTATGTTTGTTATATTCAAATTCACATACCTCACAAACAGTATTCAAGAGGCCTGATGACCAAAAAGCCACTGAAGCTGCCAACAGGTGTTTCCATGCACCGTGGTGGATTTTGCTAAGTTCCATTATGTTTTAAAATGTGTACAATTCAAAGTCCACAGGTGAGAAAAAATATGAAGTTGATTTTGTTTGAATGTACACACTTTGAATTTAATATTTTCTAAGAAGAACTTAGGACCTTGGATAAACACAACTTCGTATTTTCCAATTAATATAAATAGGAATACCATAAAAAAATCCCACATCAATATATGGAGAATTCAAACATTACATACGCAATACGTACATTCATTTACTGTTAATGCACACAAATCTGTCATCCAGGTCAACCTGAAAGTCAGTGACATTATTTCATCAAGTATATCTCAAAATATTTTCATTGCAGTGCTGGAATAACAGACTGAAAATTGGTTGAAGAAAAAATGGGGAAATTAAAATATGATAAAGGAATGCAAAATCCTGGAAAACAGCCTACCTTAAATAGCCAAGAAAATTTAAAAAACTATGTCCACAAATCTGTAGCAGTCTCAGTTATGTTCTCTATTACAGACAATGCTGTAGCATAAAGCCCACAAGAAGCTAAGAAACAAAGCTATGTGCAAAACTTGTAGACATGCAAGCATAGCATAGGGCATAAAGACAAAGATGGTGAGCAAAAGCCTTGTTGAAACACATGTATTTCAGAAGCCGAAGCACACGGGCATTTGAGGTATGCTAGGATCCTATATAATATTTTAAAATACTATTTTGAGGAGATATATATTGAAGGAAGCTTCCCAAATTCAGTCCACTTCTAATTTACTTCTGCCCAATCTGAGCTAGTTCCTGTCATACACCTGTTAGTTCAAGAAATCCTAGGTACAGGTTAAGATATGAGCTATCCCTGCTAAATAAGGCACTTCTAGTACGTATGCTGGTACATCATTTGTGTTAATGATGCTAGTTTTTAAAGCATCAAGGCATAATAGCCAGTTAAATAACAGTTCCACAACTATTAACTATACCAGCATTTCATTTATTAATAACTGAAATCCCATCACTTTACTAAGCACCAAATTTTTCCCTTCTTGTCAACATCTCACCTGTGTTTTAAATCTTATGTAAATATTTTATTAAAAAACCTCAAACAGTTTCAACTGAGGCAGGTCTATTCATTATTTATATAATCTTAACCTGTAATTCAGGATAACTATTCATTCTCTAAACAAGGATCAAATTAGTAAATTTTTGGAAACACAGTAAAACCCATATATTTGCTAAAGAACATCAATTGCAGGCTTTACAGATATAATGTTAAAAGCTCAATAGGTACTCAATTTTATTTGACACTGATGAGGTAAATTTAAAGATTTGCTCTCTAATTACTACAAATACTGAATGCACTAGCATCTGTGTATAAAAAGGATTGATTATACTTTAACAAAACATGCCGACAGACTGCCAAAACGCGAAGAGGAAGCATGGCTATACTTTTACTAGCAAGTGTTAAGCCGATTGCTGCATTAACTTGCAATCATACTGTAAATGCAGATTTGATTCACTGCATTCGCTAGAGGTGTTCTGAAAAGAGCAGGTCCAAATTCAGAGACAGCATAAGTGATTAAATACCCACGCCCCAGTAGAGGAAACAATCACTTCTCCCATTCATGGCTCACCAATGCTTAGCACAACAGGTTTGTTAGTTGGGTTGTTTTTTTTTTAAAGAACAAAGAACACCAAATTCCTTCTTTTCCAAACTCATATATACTGTACCAAGAATTAAACTTGATCTGAATACCACCATTAAAACCAAAGCAAAGTATTCTGGGCTCATGTTTCCTTGGTCACTAACGTGCTACCACAAAACATAACAGGATTACGGTATATAGGAAAACTGTCAAATGTTTGTCCAACCTACAGTTGCTGCTGTAAGCAACCTCCAGGATGCAACCTGCAGAGGATTCCCAAAGGAAAAAAACAGCATGGTTTTCTGTCACGCACAAGCACAACAGTGCAGATCCTGACTGAGGTTCACAGGCACTGTCGCAATTCAAGCAACCATGAGGTTTGATTCTAAACAGTGTACGTATGGGACATGTAAAGATGTAAAACCTATGAAGGAGGGAGCAGAGAGTGCCAGGACAAGTCCAGATAAAGCAAAAGGAATGCACAATTTTAAGTAAATATTAAATAAGGTTCAATTATTTTGAATGGCATCAGTAGTCACAATGGATTCAGTGGGATCAGATTATTTGACCTTCAGTTACATGGACTAAGAACAAAGTCAGCTTCAAATCACAGTCTCAAAACTAGACAGGAACACATGATGATCTGTTAAATTTAACTATCCCAGTAAAGTTTCTTCAAGAAGTTCCTCTGAAAACCATATAAAACAATGGGCATTTCTTAAATTCATATAGTCCTGCATCAGGTTATGGTAAAACACCTTAGTAAACTAAAGAAAGAGGAAAAAAATACCCAAAATTGACTAAAATCTTCAAGAATGAGTGCATTGAAGCCACAACTGATTTTCCATCATTACACCACCATCTCAAAAAAAAAATCTGGAGGAATTTCCAAAATAAATGTTTTGGTTTTAAATCAGATGCTTACCCTAAAGGAAAAAAAAAAAAAAAAGGAAAGAAAGAAAAAAAATAGTTGCAGAATTAATTGTAATATAAAATATCCAGAAGAAGCTGTAAACAGTAGGAAAAACAATTGAGAGTATCTCATATTAAATGCACAGAAGTGTCTGAAATTCTGGCTGCATTCTACTTTCACGAATTCTATTCCATTTTTTTTGAATGTCACAGTCCATCTAGCCTGCCAATTAGTCCTCAGGACAAAAAGCTTGCTACGCAACTGTGACAAACAGGGCTTACTTAAGGTAAGGAGCCTCAGCAGGCAAAACATTAATTAGTAAATCTTCTTTTTTTCTTTTTTTTTTTCCTCACATTAAAGTTGCCAAAAGCAAGAGAAGGCATCTGCTTATACTTATTAAAAATAACCTCTCCTGCCAGTGATTGAAATACACGTTTAAATTGCAAATAATAGAAAAATGGAGAAACTACCCTATTTGCAAATGACAACCTGAAGAGTAGGTGGGATTTGCAAAAGCATTTATTGCAGATAAGACTGGTTTAATGCAATAAAATGTTGTTTAATGTATCTCTTTTCTGCATTTCAAGATGCTGCATGTTTTCTTACATAAAGAACTAGCAAAAATCTTCTCAATCTTACACTCTATTGCATATTTCACCATTGCATTCTCTTCTGCACAGTATCTCACCCAGAAATTGGCAATAATAAGAGCAACCTAAAGAGTGATGAAAGATTTCGGAAAGGCTTTTTCCTTTTTTCCCCCCTTATGAAACATGCTGCAGGCATAAAGAGTTATTTTTAGGGGAGAGCACATTCAATGGACATTTAGCAAAACTGAGCACTGCTGAATTTTTGCTGCTTTGTTATGCGAGAACCCAAACCCTAGCCCAACCAAAATGACATATTGCATCACTGAATGTCATGTTTTGCAAACTGTATGTCGAATATGTATGGGAAAAGATAGATAAAAATACAGCTCTGGTCCTGCTCCAATGCAATTGTGTTCACCAAATTCTAAGAGCAGGCTCTTCATTTGCTCTGGGAAGCCTGATTCCAGGTCTACTGCAGTTCATGGGAACCTGTCCAACTGATGTCATTAAACTGCATCTTGAAAAACTGCTTGGAAAATATTTTAACACTAAATGGATTTATATTGGAATTTCTATCAAATGATGCACACTTTGGAAGTAGTAGTTTAAATTCCTATCTGTAAGCGACTAAACACTCGGTGAAATATTGCGGTTTCATCTTATGGACCACATAAGCAACACCTTCCTGATAGGAAAGTTGTTCTGTTGGTATCATATTTTTTTTTTAATCTTCTCCACTTCTTCCTCAGCATTTTTGAGAAGGGCAGAATCACGCTGAGTATTCAGAATGCTGACAAACCATGGATTTCTGCAACACTGCACTGATGTTCTGCTTTGCTCTCCATTGTCTTCCGTATGACTCTTAGCATTTTATTTCCTTTTTTGACTGCTATTTAACATTAAGTTGATGTTTTCATCACTATATCTGTAATGACAGACTGATATTTATCCTTATTACACAGTAACTCATTGTTGCGTGGCAAGGACCAACTTAGAAGCCATCATTTAATATACAAAGTAAAGGAAGAAAAGAATCCTAGCATTTATCTACCAGAATTTTACCTGTCATTTTATTTCCCATTCAGTGGCTTAAGGTACCTCTACCATTCTTCAGTCAGCCATAGCCCTGTTTCCCCGTAATAACTTGCGGTTGTCAGTAAACTTTGTGCATCATTACACTATCCTCTTTTTCAGGCTGCCTGGTTTTCATAAAAGCCGCTGGTGAGAGATTTTGTCAACAGACGTTGGGATGTCCAAGTGCAGCACATCATTCAGCTCACCCTCATATCAACAAGCGTGCCAAGTCCTTCAGAGAACTCCAAAAGGACTGTTACGCAAGACTTCCTTTCACAAAAGCCATGCTGACTATTCCCAAGTATAACTACCATATCTATATCATATTTATCCACTTGTTCACAGAGTCTAATCTAAAGTAATTTCTACTACTTTATATAGCACAGAGACTTACAGGCTTGTAGTTCATCAGATTTCACATCAAGTCCTTTCTAACAACTGGCATCGCAATTGCCATCCTCTAATCCTAGGCACCAAGACAAGTTTAAATGAAAAGTTACACATCACCAACAGTAATACAGCTATTTCCCCCTTGAGCTCCTGTAGCACTCCTGGGTGAACACCATCTGTTCCAAGTAGCTTGTTATCAAGGCAGTAGGTGCTCTCCAGACATACCAAAAGACTCCTCCTGTTCCATATTTCAATGCAATATAGCAGTCAGATGCAATTCAACATTTCAAGTTAGCAATTCAGTAAGCTGCATGAATCAAATTCACCTGCTGTATGTTACTGTTATTGTCTGGCTTTTGACATCACCAGCATAAGTTACCTGACTGCCTTGTGATGCCAGAAACCACCGGAACATTGGGTAAAAGCAGAATTTATGGAGAACTTAATGTTTTATTTAATCAAGTAAAAATAACAGTAATGAGGTCCGCTGAGCTACAGAAATGCGCAGACTCACACTTGCATTATTTCATTAGAAATACATAGTGCCTAAATACGCTGCTTACAGCAAACACCTAGGAATAGGGGTTCTTAGATTTTCTTCTACAAAACAGAACCCTCCTGAGCCTGAGAAATGAGCACAGGAAAATAAACAACAAACATTAGCTAACAGTAACCCATATTTGCATATTTAAGATTCTCAAATGATCTCATAGTATTATTTGGGCCTTTTATATAACAACAGCAAAACAGAAAATGCAGACATTGCTTTGAAGACTGCTAGCTTTTCTTCACCCACAAATACACACAGACAAGCACACACATGTTGACTGCTAGCGTGCATTGGTAGAAAAATTCCTAGGATAGATGCTCGATCCAAGCCATTCTGCTCCATAATAACAGAAGCTTGACTGAAAAATGAAATCCAAATGTCCCTGTTGCCTGAACCACCATGTTTCATTGATTTATCATTATGAAAGTCAGTTTTTTACTTTTCTGCTAGTGGAGCTGCCATAATACACCGTCCTATTGCTTCAAGGCCCATGTTCATTACACTGAAACATTTCTTATCACTTTTAAGGTAATACTGAGTGCTTGCAGAAAACTTGATGGCACATAATGAACACTGTAGCTGCTTTGTAAGACATAATAATCATATTAGGTATGTAATAACAAGTATTGTCAGTGATATAAGTGAATCAAAAATAGAAACTCATCATTTTTTCTTAGAATTGCCCATTTATTTTTGCTAAAACTTTTTTATTCAGATTTCTGAGTTTCTTCAGGTGCATGAATTTACTTCATAGCATTTGATATTTTAATGACACATATATTAATCAGATACGATTGTTTTATTAGGGGGAGTTTTTTGAGGGACAAAAGGAAGTCGGGCATGAAGTTGATATCCAGGAGCACGTTATTCTGGTTTTGTTTCTGAAAATCCACATCTCAGTTCCAATTTTTACAGGATATTTTTGTTAAAAAGTTTTTGTACAATTCCAGGCATAGTGTTTTATGCTTTAACTATGAAATTCAAAAGGTATCTGGCATCCTGAAAAACACATTAATATAACAGAGTACTTTCTAAAACCTATTGTCTCCTGCAGAAGAACAAGGACATAGAAGCGAGTCTCATCCTGCCAGAAGATTTCCTCCAACACATTCTGGGGTCTGCAAAATTCTCATCTAACACAAAAGGTTGTAGGTGAAATAAAGGAGGCTGTAGATGTAGGGATATATGCCAAGCAGACTGTTCATGCCATGGGATATTCAAAATTGAAATTTGTGGGTTGTGGAAAAATGTGCCAGGTGTGTCTAACGGAGGACACCAGCACCCCAGCTTTGCCAGATACTGGAAAGAAAGTTATGCCAGAACTTCTGTTGCAGATCTGGCAGTCTAGAAGTCCTGGGAGCCTCAGCTTGCAGTCAGGCTTGCTAGGGAAGTCTAGTAAGGATTTTGGCACCCTATTTCAGAGCTGTGACTCAAAACCTGAGGAACCCTTGGCTGCTGTCTTCATAATGTCACTGAGCAACTGTAGCACACAGGGGGAATGCTAAAATTTAGAAACATAACATTTCAGTGTTTCTAGGAAAGAGAAAAGAAGAATCTCTGGGTAGAAAATAATTAAAAATAGTATTAGCTATTTAAGACCAAAGCCCACAAAAAATAATGAAAAACGCGGAATTTATTACAGATGAAAACCCCCACAATCTTGACATCTGTACTCATCACTTATATTCAGGAATAAGAGACCTCCATTTTCATGCAGGCATCAAAATAAATCACTCCCCTATCAGAAGCTGATGAGCTGGTTAGATGCAGATTGAGCCCAGAAGGTCTGTAACCTAAAGTGTTTGAACTGCTCTTGCTGAGTAGTAGAGACTGAGCTGCAAATGATACAGCTCGAGTCTAGGATTTAGGTACCATTCTAAGCAACTTGGACTATGAATGGTGGAAGGATGGAGTGATAAAAAAGAAGTCAGAAACAATATTTACAAAACAAAAGCTCAACATAACCCAGCAACACGCACTCGCAGCCCAGAAAGCCAACTGGATCCTGGGCTGCATCAAAAGCAGCGTGGCCAGCAGGCCGAGGGAGGTGATTCTGCCCCTCCACTCTCATGAGACCCCATCTGGAGTACTGCATACAGCTCTGGGGCCCTCAACATAAGAAGGCCATGGACGTGTACGAGCGAGTCCAGAGGAGGACCACGAAGATGATCAGGGGGCTGGAGCTCCTCTGCTATGAAGACAGGCTGAGAGAGTTGGGGTTGTTCAGCCTGGGGAAGAGCAGGCTCCGGGGAGACCTTATAGCAGCCTTCCAGTACTTAATGGGGGCCTACAGGAAAGGTGGAGAGGGACTCTTTATCAGGGAGTGTAGTGACAGGACGAGGGGTAATGGTTTTCAACTGAAAGAGGGTAGATTTAGGTTAGATGTTAGGAAGAAATTCTTTACTGTGAGGGTGGTGAGGCACTGGAACAGGTTGCCCAGGGAAGTTGTGGAAGCCCCATCCCTGGAGGTGTTCAAGGCCAGGCTGGATGGGGCTTTGAGCAACCTGGACTAGTGGGAGGTGTCCCTGCCTATGGCAGGGGGGTTGGAACTATATGATCTTTAAGGTCCCATCCAACTCTAACTGTTCTATGATTCTATGAAAAGTTTTAGAAAACACTTACTACGCTTCATGTTTTAAAAACATATTTCAAACATTTCAAACATTATCCTTTTAGATGCCTGTTCTATGCATTTACTGCTGGTTTGACAGTCCTTTCTATCAGCCTCCCTTTATTTCATTTCAAGGCAGAAACTCAGAAACCCAATTAGGCTTACCTTATATTTGTAATTAAGATCTAATTTCTGAAAAGATCTTGCCCTATGTTTTCTAACATTTCATTAGATCAGATAATCATTCACATCTCAGAAGAAAACTGCAAAAGGAGCCACCGTCTCTCCGTTTTTCCCCAAACAGCAGCCACAATATCCATAATAGTTACAAACCATTGTGCAGTTGTGTATTACGATGAGCATGTGGTCAGGGAAAAGAACACATACTAAGTATACTTTTTAAACATCATCTATAAGTTGCTTCCAGACTTTCATAAAATAAGTCATGCTGGTTTTGCAGTGAAGTCGGAGCTCTAACTGAAATGCTTTTGGTAGCCTTATTTGAGCCCTTCCTTATTCTCAAATTCCATTTATTTCTGGAAAAAAGCATTATCCTGCCAGAAAAATATGGTAAGTAAACACCGTTTTCTTACTGCCTAGTCCAGCTGACAGTGGGACAACCTTTTATATCCTAATTACCTCAGCATGACTTAAAACAGCACAAACAGGTCCTAAGTAGCAGACACATTTTTAGGCATCTGAGAAAGACTTCCCACAAAGGTAGATTAATACCTGGAAGAAGTTAACGGGTAGAAGTTAAGACAAATTACATCTGTTCTCCACTAAAACCCCATCACAACAGAAGGCTTTTTGCCTTTCTCATTTTCTTCAAATATGATATATCTGAAAGACAGATGAATCTATTAGAGAAAACAAACAACCCAAAATGGACAGTTAAAAACTACGACAAATTACGGCCCCACAGAGCAGCATTTTCCATCGAATCCATTAGTAGCCACCAACAGCTTTATGAAAGTTTCACTTTGCAGAGAGACAAAGCTCAGAGAGCCATCCTGGATGATGAAGCTATATGGGGGAGCAAGGGGAGGACACAGCTACTACTCAGTGGAAGCAGAAAGAAGACAAAGCTTTACAATTGAGAAAGATATTCCCATTGCGCAATGAAAGAGTTTTGGGTAAGTACAAAACTGTCCAAGCCTACATAAGTCTTGTATGCACCAGTTCCTTTAATCTGATGGAAAATTTAGAAGTCGAGTAAACTGTTACTAGAGCAACTACAGAAAAAAAACACACACACAGAGCTTCCATTAAACAAAATACAAGATAAACTGACAGTAAATTTTAGAACCATAGAATCACAGAACAGTCCAGGTTAGAATTGACTTTGGCTTTTCCTTTTTGTGGGAAAGGGAGCCTAGATGAGATTATCCAGCACACTGTCCAGTCACATCTTGAAAATCTCCAGTGATGGGGACTCCACCACATCCCTGGGGAGATTGTTCCAGTGAATGATTGTTCTCACTGTAAAAAAATATCTCCTATATGAGGATGAAAATTGTCTTTGCCAAGACAATTCACAGTTGCAATTTTCCAAAGATACCTTACAGTGGCATAATGAAAAGGAAATACCAAAAAATACTAAGACAAGAGAAAATCAAACGCTTACAGAATCTTCCTGTCCAGTAACAGCACTTATCACAAAAAGTTACAAAAATACATTGAATAAAGAACCTTTTGCAATTGTTAATTTAATAATTTACTAAATCCATTTAAAGTTATTCATAGATTTTGATTCTTTTTCAAAGTGATGCCAGATACAATTTCCTTAACAGGTATTCTTAAAATTCCAACACTCCTTGAAAGGAAAATCTTCTTTTTTTGAAGAAATCTTCTTATTAAGTATGGTTTTAAAAGATATAGCTTCACACCTGGAGGTTATTCATACTTTAGTAATTCCAAGTACTGTCCTCAGGTAGGCTAGGGACTTGAAAAAAATTGCTGTTCTTTGGAAGAATAAAATGCCATTACTAACATAAATATAATAATGTTCTATAAAATGTGAAAATAAATTAAATTCAACTACAAAATACAATTTAGTATTATTTGTTAGCTGGAAATTTGTAGGAGCAAAACTGGAACACTACATTAGGATGCCAAGAATCTGATCTTCAATGCCTCCAATGAATCAATAGCTTCAGAGAGCCTGCTCTATGTGATACGTACCATGCCCAAGACTTGGATATCTGGAGTGAAGTGCTATTTGGTGGCATTTCCAAACAGGATGACTAGGTTCCCTGTGAATTCATCTACATTAGCATGTTAGTTTGGATGACGAATCCACTTCCAAGGCAAGCTTTCCACTTAACTGTGCTTTTGTTCAGATTATGGTGCAGGCTCAGAGGACATCAACTGGAATCTTTTCATACTAAGGTAAACCAGAAAATATGCTCCTAACCATTAACAGCACCATGGGACTAGACAAGAGGTAGGCTGAAATAACGCCCCTAAAACATGTATGATGTGGACCACACCAACCATTTCATTTCACAGATCTGCTCCCATTGACCTACCCTGTGTGAACATCTTGAGTCACTCAAAGCTTTATCATCCCTAGCTGAGAGAAGCATTTTGTCTCAAGGAATCAAGTTTCAGCTGCACTCCACATGCACCCCTGTCGGGACACCCAGGAGGTGCTCCCATAGGACCAGTACTGCCTACCCTAGAAAATACACCTTTCCAGACAGTCCAAGTCTTCTCCAGATAGTATCCATGTGATAACCAACCTAGAAGCAACTAGTAGGACTAAATTCATGCACAAAAGAACTGCAAAGATTTACTCAACTTCAAACAATGATTTGACAGTCAACATTTAATACCACAGAAGGAAAATAAATGCTATTATAAATAAATAAATACTGTTAGGACAATAGATGACTGTCAAGACAGCACTGCAGTATGGCCTAGTTGTTTCAAGTAAATAGCAGAAGATCTGTTCAGCTTTTACTGGCAGCTTAAGAATCTTGAGACTTCCTACTGTTATAATAGTAAGAATAATAGTGTTTAGACTAAGCCTAATAGTTATAAAAAAGTGGTATCATTGCTACCTGGAATGTTAGTTAAATAAGACTGCCTTACAATAATGTCTCGATTCTCCTCCCATGATAATGCTGCCATTTAGCTTTATAAAACCAACACAGGTATGAAAGAAGTGGTACAATTTTTGAGTGCAGGGAAGATCAAAGGACAATGAAGGATGAATATGACCCAGCAAATTTCCTTACAAACAGGTCATCAGAAGGCAGAATTTGACTTTGTCAAGTCATTAAAAAATGAATTCATTTGTCACATGCCAAAAGAGTAAGACTGTGGTTTAAAGTACTGAAGACAGCTGTTCCTGTCAGGTCCATCCATGTAGGATGCACATGAGTTAATAATGTATTTCTTCTCCTCTACCTCCTTTAGATTTTCTTCCACAACATATGGGGCATTATTGAGAAAGAATGGGCTACAGGTGTTCAGAATCTCAGAAAGAATATTTTGTTTCTGAACCTTCATAGCACACTGTGTTTTGAATTAGAAAAAAAAAAAAAAAGATAATTTTATGTTACGAGTCACCAGGAACTTCCCCAAAGCCCACGTTGCCACTCTGCAAATGACACTGCGTCATCCAATCCCACATTGCCACTCTGCAAATGACACAACATCATGCAATACAACAATGACAAGTTAGAAATAGAGTAAGTACAGCATGAGTAGGCAGGCTGCCCATTATCTGCAGTTTTCAGAGTATAACCCAGTTTCCCTCAGTAGCATTTTAGATTTCACTTCTCCGTAATCAAACAAGAGACTCATGTACCTTGAAACCCTTAAAAAAACCCTTGCCAAGTAGTTCTCATACCTTGCTCTACAATTTCACAAAACAAACAGCCCAGAAGCAGCTTTGCTTCCCTGAGGAGTTTCACCTATAAAACAAACTCCATTTGAGATTTAGTTTCCTCTTTATTCCATATTATGGAAAAAGTCCCACGGATATTAAAAATTTCTCAGAAATAAGGGCAAAAGAATGCTATTCTTTATGTATGACATTCCACCAGCTTGATACAAGCTTGATGCTTAGCTGTACAGCTTATGCTAACAATCATAAGTCAATGAGGGCTGACAGAAATGTCACTGGCAGGGAATCACCAAGCAAAAGCATTGCCTTGGTATCCTCCAAGTGGCGAAACATTTATTTATCTATTTTCCATGACATAAAACAATGGATTGAACAGCTGAAAAATGCACTCTTCTACACATCCGAATTCTCTCTATGAGACATGGCCCACATACACTACATCACACTACTTCCTTTTTTAAGCACTATGCCAGTGGCAGATGGGATGGCTAATAAAAACTTGAGGCATGGGTCAGTGTCAGCTCACCTTACACAAGTCAGCAAGCAATTCTATGGCTCTGCAGGCTGCCCTGATACTTTTTTGTTATGAAAATGCTTTAATATTATAATGCATAATAAATATGCCAGCAGTATTTTTAATTCCATAAAAATACACCTTTAATACAGGTTTTTAAACAGATATATTGATAATGACCCTTCTGCTAGAAAAGTTGCCTTTTTTCTTAAGGTAAGAAGGAAAACTAATGCAGGAATCCAAATCAAATTTCACTTGACAAGACACAATTTCTCATGAAAAAATAAGGATAAGGTAGACCACTACTAAACAGTTAGTATCATCTCCCAGATACAAACCCAGGCAACATTCCTATCATATCTTACACACCTCTACATAACCAGTCAGAGACTGAAGGAAACAAGCTCTACCCATTTTCCTTGCCACCTATAAGCTCCTTGTAACAAAAGTCCAGATGGGAACCAGAAAATACAAATCCTTTAAAATTGTTCTTAGGTAGCAATACTAAACTGACCCTTATGACAAGCTATTCTTCAATTAAAGCATAAGATATGAAGAAACACAGCTTCTCAAATAAATGTTTCTCTATAAGAGCTGCATAGAGTGCCGTTTCTTATGATTCACATATGTGTACTAGTATCAGAAAAAGCATCAACTCTTGTATAAGATTCATTGGTGCACAAAAAATTCTCTCCTTTCAAAAGGAAACTGGCATAAATTGCATTTCTTAAAGTTAACAGAGCATGGCTTAAAACCTTTAGAATGCCATTATGCACAAATTAAAGTTCACTGCCTCACATTTGGTTGTTCAGGATCTAACCAATGCTACAGTTTAGGGCATCATTGTAACAACCAGGCACAGAACACGGTGTTTTTCCCTGTGAAGTGACATGGAAAGCAGTAAGATAGAGTGCACAAACAGTGCACCAGGGCTTTCAGGTATAATCCTACCCTGAAAAGAGTCTTTTGTTGTATGTGATGTTGGGGTTCATATCTTACCTGAGTTTCACTGACCTTTTCTCTACATTGCAGACTAATGCTCCAACACTAGCCTTGCCAAAGCTTAGACAAGTTGTGCTCATTTACATTTCATTTCTCAAAATCATCAGTAGAGATTATTTTCACCATCTGTGCAGTTCCATGTATCCTTAAATGACAGAGCTTGTGAAGTAGGGTATTGCGGTGTTCCTCAAGAGCAGGCAAGGTGGCATTACAGATCCCGTTAAGTTACAACAACAAAGACTGTCAACAAAGTCAAGGTTGACTACAACAGTGATGCACTTTTTAAAAGTCTACATCATCTGATAGGCCATAAAAAGCTCCATTCTGGATTTGGTTTTCATTTTATTAGACACAATCTACTCTTTAACTGCTGGGCTGCAATTCAGTTGGAAAATGGGATTTTCATCAAGAGTGACTATTTCTTTCCAAAGTCAATGGCAGCTTCAAGTTCTTCAGTCTATATTCTTATCGCATGATTTAGTTTTATTATTATTCCTCAGGTCTGTAGAAAAAGGAGACATTTTCAGCCGCCAAAGGAAGAAAAATCTGTCCTTTTCATCATCAGCCTTGAGCTATTTTAGCAGCCCATTAACACTTTGAGGACTATCATTGTGAAAAATTTAACTTTCTTCAGTTCTTTAAAAGCATCTCCAGAAAACTGAGACAGCACTTCCTTCACTGCTTTGCAAGGCTGTCATCTAGACTGGTGCTCAGGTGACTTTGTTCACTGCCTTTTTTTCCAATGGTTTCTGTATTTCTGATACCATGTAACTAAAGAGTCAGGTACGCGGTTTATGTAAACAGACTCTGTTTGAAAGACTTGCTCAGCAAGTTACAGATTCTCAAAGCCTTGAAATACTCCTCTCGCGAATGAAAAACACTTCAGTCTGATAACAGATTTATTCTCTGGCTTCTCATGTCAGGCTCTTCCTGCACACTCTCTTGCCTCCAACAAGTTTAGCTACAGTGACAGGGCAAAACAGGGTTTAGGCTGGACCTGGGAAATGCAGTGGAGGTGAAAAGATTACAAAGCTTTTGGCCCCCTTTTGTGAGGGCTGCTTGAAGAAATACACTTATCTGGGATTTCCTTACCTCTCTGAATAGACTTCATCAGGCAATACAGACATCTGCCTGCGAGCTAATCCTTCTGAGCTCTCTTTTTAACCCAATGGTATTCTCTAGGGTGCAATTTCCCTATTCTAAAGAGAGTATCTACATTTGGCTGGAAAAAAATAAAATCCCACAATGTATCTTTTTATCCTCACTGACTGTAAAGAGAATCTGAAAGGACTATATCAACTGCATGTCTACAGTAATTTGAGAAGAGTCCTGGCCCTGGTCTGTAGCACTCTAGCAAATCCAGGATAATTCTGGCCACTGAGTGCGGTCCAGATGATGGATTCACTGAGTATATATAGTGGGTGGATACCCAAGAAACTGTTTTTACATCATGTGTACTCTACAACAGATCCATCTACATGTCTGTCTATGTTTCCTCAGGCAAAAATACAGTAGTCCTACATGTATAATTCCGGAACATACAACGTGCTCAAAAACGTATCTTGTTTGAATCAGGGCTTCACATAGCCTTCATTTGGGTGAGAGAGATGGGCCGCTAGACATGAAGATAGAAGCAAGAAGAATCAAGTACCTCATCCTTTTCATTTACAGTAAAAGACCCCAGCTCCTATTCAAGTTTATGTACAAATCCCAGCTCTTGCACATGCAGTAAGATTAAACAAAAAAGCAGGCAGTTGCTACCACAGCTAGATCAAGACTTTTCCTGTCTCATGAAGAAAGAGAGAAGATTTCATACATATTTTCAGTCCTAAAATGGGAGGAAAAACACTTCACATTTCTGTCTTGCAGAAATCTAAAAGCATTTTGGAAAAAGTCTAAAATATTTTGGGTTTACCTAGATCATCGGTAAAGTTCAAAGCCAAATTAAATCACTTCAAACTAGACTTTTAGGTGTTGTGCTGGATTATTCAACAATTTTTAACTAATTGAATGAGCTGAAATGAAATTGTTTCCTGTCATAATTTATGTTTGATGATTAAAAATTTCCACAGAAAACTGAATCTCAAAACATGTCCATCCAACTCCAAAGGCCAGTGATGCATTTCAAGCTACTTTAGATTTCAGTTACAGTATCTACTCCTTTGTATGGCAGAGGCCCGAATTCACCATCATCTTCAGATGAGAAGATAAAGAAGGATGCCTGCTCCAACCCCACGTCATGTGCTTCCCTCTGTGAGAGCAAGCCTCTGTCAGTTGAGCTACACTTCGGTCTTCATTTGTGAGGCTGAGAAGATGGCAGTGTAGAGAGAGAGGAAGATAGAGTGAGGTGCTTTATTTTGCAAAAATATAATCAGGGAAAATCCAAAGTTTAAGAAGTTCATTCAAAACAAAGCAAATGCATTTCAGGTCTCTTGAAATTTGGAAGGGACCCTACCACTCACTGTTAGAACTGCTTTTAGTTGGCAATGAAGTACAAATAGAATCACTTAGGTTGGAAGGGACCTTAAAGATCATCTAGTTCCACCCCCCCTGCCATGGGCAGGGACACCTTCCACTAGACCACATTGCTCAAAGCCCCATCCAGCCTGGCCTTGAACACCTCCAGGGATGGGGCTTCCACAGCTTCTCTGGGCAATTTGTTCCAGTGCCTCACCGCCATCATAGTGAAAAATTTCTTCCTAATATCTATTCTAAATCTACCTTCTTCAAGTTTGAAGCCTTTACCCCTCGACCTATCACTACGTGCCCTTGTAAAAAGTCCCTCACTAGCTTTCTTGTAGGTGCCCTTCAGATACTGGAAGGCTGCTATAAGGTCTCCCCGGAGCATTCTCTTCCCTAGGCTGAACAACCCCAACTCTCTCAGCCTGTCTTCATAGCAGAGGAGCTCCAGCCCTCGGATCGCCTTCCTCTGGACCCTCTCCAACAGGTTCATGTCCTTCTTATGTTGAGGGCTCCAATAGACCAAGGCAGAGTAAATAATCTGTGAAAGGTACCTTTAAAGGAATGGTCTTTTAGCCTTTCAAATCTTTTTCTGAAAACCGCATCTGCTGTCCATATTAAGGTACAGAACTGCTTTGATTTTAGAAAACAAAAAAAAAAAAAAACAAAAAAAACCCCAAAAAAACGTTACGTCACCTTACATAAGCAGAAAGCAAAAACTGATTAATTTCTGTTATCATTTAAGTGCCACTGGACACATACAAAACTGAGGAAGGTACCAAGTGTTAACTGTATGCCTCTAGTTTCTCTCTAAACTGGCAATTCACATAGAAGCTTAATAAAGGCAAACTGGAAGAAGGGTTCCAATGTCAGATTAAAAATGTAGGAAAGAATTTAAAGCTTTAAAATTAGGAGAGTGGCAACAAGCCAGAGAAAAAGAAAGACACAGAGAATGGAATTAAAGAGCTGGAATAGCAATGGAAGCAGCTGGGTGAAGGGGTGGGAAAAGAAGGATTGGGGCTGGAGATTGAAGTCACGAAAAGTATGGGGGAAGGTGTGGGAAAGAAGTGAGCAAGAACCTGCAGGGAGGAGAAAAATAAGGGAGAAAGGAGACAGCATACATTTTAAATTATACATTTGAAGAAACTTTGCATTTTTACCATCTGGCAGCATATGCAGTTTATCATGAAGTGCTGGAATATGTTTTGTGGTGCAGGGCGAACTGTTTCATGAGCTCATCCAAGCTAGATACCTACCATGTAGTTACCTTTTGAGAAGTGGGAGAGGGCCCAATGATGACTCGGATGACCATGTCTAATCCCATCATTAGTAAAAATTTAAAATGTGTTCAAACCAAAGGCAAATACTCATGGTGATGCAAACCTCCCTGCTCAGCTAAACTCCCCAAAGTGACATAGCAAATCCTCCTACCTCTAAATAACGTGTAACACTAGCATCTAGGCCAAGTAACATTTTCCAGGAAACATGTTATCTGTTCGTCAGCATAGTGTTGCATGGAGTGCACTAAGCCTGAAGTAAAATGCCCAATTCTATCACTATTTCAGGGATAATTTCACCCAATAATTCTTCGACTTTTAAGTTCACAGTGCTGCTAAAGGTAAAACTTCAAAAAAAATAATAATCCCAATTCTTACAATTCAATTCCAGCTGTCTCTTTACGAACAGCCACACCTAGCAGTGATATTTGGGAGCAGAAGCTGGCAGTCCCTACTATGTCTCAATTAAAACTTCGCATACCTCACGGGTCTCCAAGGCCAGTTCCATTAACAAACACAAATTCACGTTTCTATTTACTCTGACTTACCAGCACTTACATACACAGCACTTATTTCTAGTCCTAGCGGAAAGAATATGGTATTTTCTGCTCAGGGTGCTTGAAGCCAAATCATGGAACAAACCATTCTTACAAACAGACTCACCCGTTTCAAACATTCCTCCCTGCTTACAGGCATTAATCTGTTTTTGAAGATACACCATGTCATATAATCAAAGGAATAAGAACAGCCTGACACAGGTAAAGTTATGCTAAAATTGTGTTAAGACTCCTGATTATCTGTCATGCTGTATGCAGCCTTCATTTATCTGACTTAATGAAACACAGTTACAAACGTTATGCGAGACAGGGCATAAGAGAGGTAGAATTCATCCTGTGCAACTAGACTTCCATGGTTACATGTGTAGGCAGGGACAGGACAGATAAAACAATCTGTATAAAAACCGTAGAGGGGAAAAAAGATGGTTTGTTATCTACCAAAACATGCTAAAAGAAATATGCATACTTTCCTGAAGAATGTATTCCAAATTTTTTATAAAAGAGTACAGGTGTAATCAGTAAACTACCAGAACTGAATGACAAACCATAGTAAAGCCGGCATGTTTTTAAATTCTGCAGCTGCAGAGTTTGCCACACAATCTCTGTGGAAAATCAAGATTCTGTTGCCTTTAAAAAAACCCCATGATTCTACTGTAGCTTTTTAGTAGGAAAATAAAACCCTAAAAACATAAACAGCAGTTAAGCTGTTGAAGTCATGTTTGCCTGAATTTGCAGAAAGCCTGACATAAGAGCTCTGAATTATGAATTCTGCAGTTTCATTTCAGCATCACCATTAACTATCTCATGGTTAATCATATATGCTTTTCAGACAAACCAATGTCTCCTACACCTTCTTGCATAGAATAAGCCTCAGCTATTCCTAACTCTAAGCCATTATGAAGATTTGCATTGGAAAACTTTATCACCATGAAGGACATGACATCACACTAGTCATTTTCATATTCAAAACTTTCAGTACAGAACTCTATTTCACATTTTAGTCTGGAATCAATGAAAAAAAACTCCAGCTGCAGAACTTGCTGTCTTCCAGGGAATACATAAGAATTAGTTCTCAGTATTGAACACAGCATGTTCTCACAATGTATATTTTTTCAGATATGTATCATTTTAAAAAAGCTTCTTGTTTCCCAACTGCAATTCAAAATTTTCACAACAACTATAAAAAACATGCCATAATTCCTGAAAAACTGATGCCAGCAGCCACTTAACAGTCTTGGCCAAATTCAGAAGAGCCTTACATACCCATTGCAATCTTAGTATGATTGCAGAACAAATATAACTTTGCCTCTAAATCATATTGGAGCTGGTGTTAAAAACGATTGGAGAACTGAGGCAAAATTGGCAGGAACTGGACGTTTGTACTCATTGCAAATAAATTTGAATTTAATCTTCAAACATACATAAGCGTGATCTTGAGTTGCAATTTAAAGTTATCTGGCCATTATTCTCCAAGGCTCTCAAGGTAGACGCACACCATGTTTGCTCAAATGCCTCAGTGATGCCAAAAAGCAAAGTAGTTCCTAAAAGGAATTTTAAAAAAATAATCCAGAAAGCAGAACATATGCTTTAAATTCAGCTCTACATTAACAGGAACATTCATACATCTCTATTTACTTGGCTTTTGGTATAGAGGGTAAATCTAAAGCAAAAAAAATTCAGTTTCTGGATCTCATGCCAACAAGAACAACTGTGGGAAGACAGAGATGCCAGCCTGTGTTCTCCTAAGCATTCTAGGGATTTAGGGACAAATTTTGCATACCTTATGCATGCAAGCTCTCTCAAAACTTAAGGAGAGTTCCACTGAAAAAAAATAATTATAAGGAACATAGGATTTAACCAAGTAGCGTTCCTAATGCCTTCAACGAGTAAAAAGACTAAAGGTATCTTCAACTATATAGTCAGAATCCCTTCTTATAAAAAGGATTTTGTTAACAGTTGCTGTAATTAGACGACCTACAGATGTCAGAAAATCTATACTGAAGTTACAAATGGACTAAACGCAACATGAAGTTCACATTATGGATCACGGAAGCTTAGAGCCAGATTAATCCCTGAACTAGTTTTACTGATTTTCTGGAACTCCAGAGTTACCTGATTTTGCACTCTGCAGAGCAAGATTCTACAGCATCTAATGAACTAAGGTGAACCTCTGAGGGGCTCTAGGCTTTGACTTCTTGATCACATACCTGAGTTCACAATGTTTTATGACAAAATGAGTTTGCTATAGTATCAAATTACGGACAAACAACATGCATAACTTTGACAAGAGATGGAACTTTACTTTCCCTTGAGAAACAGAGAGCTGCTTCAGGGCTACACCATTCACTTATACATTATGATAGAAACACTGCTTCTAAGAGATGACAAGGTTTGATCATAGAAGGTGTGTCAAAGCCAAGTATACAACTTTTAGGTGGAGTTATGGCGAGATTCAGGTTAGCAGCATTTTCAAAGATTTAATTACTACAGCTAACCAAATAAAGAAGCTCTGTCAGCAGAATGTGTTGATAACCAAAAATAACAATCTGACTTCAGATGTCATTTTGGTGAAAGTCCAGAAACAGTACTAAAAGAAGCCTAAAGCAGGTCCAGATGCTCTGAAAAGTTTCACCTAATTAACAACAAAACTGAAAGCCATAGTGAATTCCTAGTGATACACATCCTTGTTCTCAAAGCATTATGTCATTTATACTGGGAATGTAAAGGATTCTGCCACTTAATGGAGAATAACATCAACTGTCTGCAAAGAGGAGATGGGGAAGAGAGAAGGACTGGAAGAAGCAATCAAATGAGTATCATGGCATACCTAGAGTGTGTGTCTCCAGAACTGTATTGAGGCAGAGACAACACAGCTCTGGAGATACACAGAACAACTCACAAGTTGTAAACCAACATCCATAACAACATCCATAACTTATGAACAACTGTTCATAAGTGCAGCTGAATCCTTTGGAATTCAAACCAGAATGTCTACCCCTGAGCTGGACAACAATTCTGTTCACATTCACACTCTGCAGATTGGAAACGTTTCTGTCATAGATGTGTTTCAGGACCATCCAATCTTGAAACTGCGCGGACATGAGAAAATTCTGTATTTGAACAATGACATGAATTCTTAAATAGCATTCCTGTTTGTATATCTATATTTATATGAACGAGAAATAAGTACAGAAGTAATTAATGCTTATTCAGCAAGCACCTTTTGTTTATGACATTACTGTTTATACTTTTGGAGAGAAAAAAAAAAGTAAAGCTTAAAAAGAAATTTGAAATGCTTCAATACACAGTGTTAAATGTTCTAATAACAGTGGCAAATCTCAACACCTTAACTCTGATGCTTGACTTTTTGGGGATCCTTGGAAAACTCAAAACTCCAAACTCATTCAACGTATGAAAATTAAGTTACAATATAAATGAAATTATCCAGACAGTGTCACACTGACACCTTGGAATTTTCTAGCTGTTGGAGCAAGGGTTGTTGAAGCTCTACTGTGTCTGCCATTTTGCAGTAATTACCACCTACTATAGTTGTGGAAGCCAGAGATGAGAATATTAAACTATTTTTTATATATTTTAATATTACATATTAGGAAAAGGGAAAGAATGAGGGAGAAGAGGGAAAAGACAGAATATAGGCCATATGTCGTGGTTCAAGCTGGGATCAGTGAAGCCCATGTACTAACTACTATGCAATAATGAATCCTTGTGAAAGAGTTTGGATGTTCATTGCATCTGTGAGTTATTACTAATATAAAAAGCAATACAAAATTGTAGAAATATGACTGTCTCTGCTTCCCCTTTCCTTGCTGACAGGAGCGGCAGTTATCGGCACTCAGGAGGAGTAAGGTATTAAGTGTGTTGGATACAACTGAGCAAGCTTGGTCCCAGGTATCTCTGGAGGTCCTTAACTCTCAGGTGTTCCCAAAGGCAGAGTTATCCACCTCACCTCAACGGAGGAGTAGCATAAGTTTTATGAGGTGGAGAGCATCTTCCAGACTGTTTGATCTTCACTGGTTGGTAGACTGCTCTGAGCTGTCACTCGAGTGAGTTGCCCCCAGCAAATATTCTAGTATACATGGAATTGTTTTATTTCTGCCAGTTATGGGAGGGAGCTGCTGCTACTGGTATTAACAGCAATTGCCTAATTGTGCTTATCTAACCAAAAGTAGTTACCTAAAGAGTGAACGTATTGTTTCTGACAATAAGCTATAACAAGCAAAATAAAAATCCTTGAAAACCTAATACAACTACACAATAAAATCTCCAGATTTTTCAGATGTTGTATTTCATATAACTTTAACATTATTCAATCAGAACAAAGAATGACAGAATAAAAGAGCACATCCAATTTGGACTGGAGTGTCACTAGGGCCACAGACATTAAATCAATTTTAGTTTCTTCTCTGCTGCTTTGGAGATATTTAATTTTTTTTTTACTCACGATCACAGATGAAAATAAGTACTTTTATAAATGTAGTGACTAATTTAAAGAATGTCCCCACAACTCTCGTCCCCACTCTGCAACAAAGCAAGTCTGAACCATGTGATACCAGTGGCATAATTTAGCTCAGATTCTTGGTTCCTGTTGCTACAGATGAGAAAAACAGTGGATGTCAGCCACCTATTATTCTCCTCAAATCAGTAGATATATTACAGGACAATTTAAACCTTTCTATGATTCAGGACAGATTTAAGGATATTCTTCATTTTGCCAATCATGATACACAACTGAGACACTTGCAGTAGCCATCACACACTGAGTACTCTAATCACCCATTCCTTTTCCAGTCATACCCATCATCTGGAGAACATGCAAGAAGCGTAGCATTGTTTCTAGCAGGGCTCTCCCTCACCAAAACAGAGAGCCAAATGACATAGCTTTTACACAAAGAAACTGAGGGAAATATGTTTACAACAGAATTAGCACTTGCAAAGTCAAGTGTGCTATTTCCCACATCTCACCTGATCACCTAGTTCAAGTTAAGACTCTTCAAGCTTATTAATGAAAAATTGCTTGAGATTATTAGACCTATAAATGAGGGTTAGAGTCCTGCTTAAAATGAATTAAAGAATTCAATTTTTCTGAATGCAGGAAGACACAGATGTACAAAAAAAAAAGATTGTTTCTTTGCTCACTTGTTCAGCTGGAACACACTATTATTCTTCTACATCAACTCCTCTATATCCAGTTGTCTCATATTCTTTAATTGTTGACTCTTTCATTAATATACAAAATTTTCACTAAACAAAATACACCCCAGGGAGAAGGAGAAGGAAAAAGGAAGGAGTGGTCTTTTCTGTGTGCTGTTTTGAGGCTCCACTTGATTTAGTTTTCTGGTTGATTCAGAAAATTAACCATTTCATACACTTACCTCCAATAAGTAAATGGTTGTTAAACCCATTACTTCTAATCTGATACATAACCTTTCTTTCCACAGAAGTCAAATACAAGAAATATGTGAAACTGCTCCATGAAGCTAACAATGTCAGTGGGGAACAACTAAGACCATGGCCAAGGAGTCTAATGACCTGAGTGATATAGTTTTCTTTTTTCAAGGTGACAGTCATTTCCATTCCATTACTAATTTCACTCCAAGGCAATGTTCTCTGAAAGGTTTTATATATATATAGTTTTATAAACTGCAAAGATCAATTCTTTCAAAGTCATTAAATATTTTACTTTCTAATAACCACCACTCCTCCTTTGTTCCATTCACCACTGAAACAACAAGGATAACAAAACTACTTACAGGTAATTATTTGGATCTAAAGTTTCTTCCACTCCTGTTTATTTTCCCATAATAAGAAATCCCTGTCTGCAAAGCCAAAACAAGCTGCAGGAAACTACAGGTTGCATATCTTTAGAAAAATCAGTTGTGTGCATAGAGGAAGATGCTAAAAAGTGTATATAACAAGGTGAAATATATGAAGATTTACATAAGAATTTTTTAATTAATTAAAATATAAAGCAAACAGAACTATGTGACTACATTCACTCTCAAGCACAAATACAATTGTATATAGGAAGTTGCAACTTGTTGCCCCCAGCTAAGCACAAATACATTCTCAATCTTAGATACACATTGAAACATAATTAGATTTTATAGTCAGGCTTGATTAAAGTTACAGTTTCTGTTATGAACAAAGCTTTAACTGGGTCACCTATAGCTTAGGCAAGAGTTTAATCACAGCTTCTCTCTGCTTTTAGGATAAAAAGTAGGATTTTCTGAATGGATCACTTCTTATCTTTAGCTTTTTCTGGTATCATCATCATATTCTGAACAGTTTGCCATTTTTCTTGCCCTCAACATACCATTACACACGATGAGCATGGAAATTTGCATTTCAGGAAAGAAATCCATTTCTACCACCACAGTACTATTTAAGAAAGTCTCATCCTTTTCCTTTGTTTTTTCAATCTCTTCCAAGAAAATGCGGGGTTTTTTTGGCATCTTGTGAAATTTTATTGAAATTGAAACTCATCTTTTTTCTTGCATCTGTTATTCGTGTGTAAAAATGCTTCACAGACATTGAGAGCTGTTAAAAAAAATTCTGTTTTGATATGGAGTTTCATAATGTTGCATGCTGTGGACAAGGTCAGATGTCTCTTTTTAATCAGTTACTTCCTATGTAGGCTGTTGTATGTAACCTCAGGAAAAACTAGCCTTATGTTCTTACTCAGACTAATAAAGACTGCAGAAAAGTAGCGTAGAATTTTTGGTCACTGTGAGGTTTGTGGACTACAAACTTACCCTAAACTGATTAATGGTGAGAAGGACACAATGTGTCCAAAACCCTAAAAAAACAGAAGCCATCTCTGTCCATTAACCTAATGGATTACAGAGAAGGAAGAAATATTTGTCTCAGGACAAGAAGGCACTGAGATTCTTCAGTAAAATATTTAGTATTTAGCCTATTTTCTCTGCTGTGCTGTGGCTTCATTCCAATATTCCGTCTCATAAAGCTGCTCTGCCTTACAGCATTCAAGGATACGTAATTCTCAAAGATCAACAGAAACAGCTGCCTTTGAAGTCAGCCAAATTCAGCTAAAAACGTTTTATGAGAATGCTGATGCAAGTTGCCATTTTCAATGTATGAAGTCTTCTAATTTTCAACACACAAAATGCAAGCTTATTTCAATAAAGAATATATTTCATTAGCATTCAGTGACTTGAACTGAACTATATATGACTCCAATACATATGGCTTGAACTATATAAGCTACAAATGAAAAAATTCTGCTTTGTAAGCTACCACCAACCAATTTCTCCAACAGTTACTATCATCATCTTGATTGTATTTTCACTAAGGTACAGCAAGAAACTTCAGAGTTCATTGAAATTTGCATGATGATTTGATTACATAAAAAGGATGCAAGCTGTACCCTGCCCAAAGGAACACAACCTTCCCAGAAACATATTTTTTGTTGTAATTATATACCAGCAGCACTGGACTTTTTACAGTCTAACAATCTGCAGTGGTCTCATTTACTCAATTACTTAATTATTGTAAAGTATTCATGACTTTTAGGATTATTTTCTTTTTAAAATCAGTTTTAAAAATCATTAGAGAATGAATATATATTAAAATACTTCTTCATAAAAGCATGTATCACCATGTAAAGATAATTAAAATGCTAAAACTATGCACCTGGTCAAAATTTTCTAGTCAATTTTAAAGTCTATTTTTTATCAGTTTTTTTTTTTTTAATTTATTAAGAATTGCAACATCTCTGTCTTACATTCTTTCCTTCCATCAACAGTGAAGAAAAGCTTCTCGAAAGTCAACCTGGATTGACAGCCTAGCTTCAGAGGAACACCCCTGCATTTCCAAGCTAGACATGTGAAAACAAAAAGTTTTTATGAGACAATGGCCACCTCCTACTTCCATAGAGCTTCCTACATTCAAGGCACTAAAGTTAAGCCTGCTGCTCTTTGGTTCCCTGCAGGAACAATAAAAAAACATTTGTTTTTCGATTATCAAGTTGTCTAAAAGCCTGACACACATAGCACCTGAAAATGGGAGACTATTTCACCAGTAGCACATCTATTTCCCTTAGTAGAATTTTTATTTTGGAGCCCATTTCAGCATGGCTAAAAATCTTGTAATCTGCTCAGCAAGTGGAACAGCCTTCAAAATCTTTGTCAAAAGAACATAGAACACGTACTAGAAGGAAATACATGTATGAAAAGTGGGTGGTTTGTTATTATTACTATATATGGGACTCAGACTTTAGAATTGGCTGATCTGAAAGAAAAAGGGGGTAGACAGTATCTTCAACAAGGGTGAAAAGTGACCCTAAATACTACCACGCCATGTTTTTAGACTCCTTGCCAAGCAGAGAAAGTCAAGCTCTGCATAAGAACAGCCAAAAGGATCAGCAATCCCCAAGTTTTTGTGAACTATTTGGATCCAAGATTTTTTTGTCACAATATAAAACCTGACATGTTGCACTAGAAGCTTCCTTAATATTAGGTTAAACTAACTTTTAGGATGGCTCCTGCTTCAACCCTAGCTGGGGTTCTAGCCCATCAGGTGTGTTGTCACTGGCAAAATGGCTTCAGCTTTGAGATCCTTCCTTTTTCCCACTTCCCTACTGCCCCTCTAGGGGAAAAAGAAAAAGGAAATAATAGAAACTTCAGTAGCAACGTAGGCATTCATTTACAAAATTAAAACAAAACCCACTTACTAAGTTTTAAAAAAGAAATACGTGGAGAGGTGTGGGCAGACACCAAGACAAAAGCTATGGAAAAAACAGTATCAGAAGATTCCCGAGCTGCTGGTCCAGAGGGAAATGTCAGATATCACCATAATTCTGCTTAGGACAATCCCAACCCTGGGTGCCAATCTCAGCATGCACTTCCGATCATGTATTGAGCGCGGTTTCCAAGAGATTTAATGATGGTGATAATGAATTCTGGAAATACTACCCATAAACAGGCCAATAAAGCCAACAATACTTAAAAAAAGGCAAGAGAAGGCAAATGCCAAAAGGCAAGAGTTTTTAAGTCTGCAAGTTAACAGAAACAATTATTTGCATGCTGCGTTTAGTCCCGAGTGTCTGTTTTTATACAAACTTCTCCTTTAACTACATAGACTAAAGAAAGTCTGTTCAAGACTAATGATAGACCCTGAGAACCTAGGATATGACCTCTTTGATATAGTGTTACCCCACCTCATCTGTTCTTCCGTTCCCAGCCAAAAACAGGTATCACAGTAGTTTGTCCCAAACGCACCACATCCTACCAAGACTTCTGGATTTCCCCTTTTCATTTTAGGTATAGTATACTGACAGATTTCACAGGAAAGTAGTTTGATATATCTATATATCCATAACAAAAATAGGGGATATAATTAGAGGTTCATCAAGACTTTTGCAAGTAGGCATCTGTATTTGCCATACAATCCTTAATTATCCAAGCAAGTAGTTTATCAAAACTAATAAAGCATCATACTATTGTTACTTCATTCTGCGATTCATTACTTCATAAATAAGCACCTGTGAATTTAAATATATTAAGACATTTTCTCTTGTGTAAAGGTTTACAACTTTCTACTATGTCTCATTACTTCTACATAATAAAGAATTTCCCAAACTGTAACAGTTTATACACAAGTTTAACAAAATTCAGGTACTCCTTAATTCAGTAAAAGGCAGTATGATTTGCTTTTTTTCCAGACTTAATAAAGATATGACCGGAACTCTGAGCCTCCTGTGTCATTTTATGGCATAACAGGTCATCATACAAGGAAGATTCCTTATGGCAATCAAAGAGATGAAATTTTTCAAGGCTGATATAGTTTGCTCCATCTCCCTTTGAAGAAGTACTTTGTACATACAGCTTTTCCATATTAGTCGGAAAAAAAAAGTTTATCAATGCATTTATTTTTCACTTGCCCTTTCCATTCAGCCCTGTGGATATACTGCTGTTTGTTGCAGAAGATTTCAAAGGCAAATGCATTTTTAAGATTTAAAACCTGCTTCAAAGTCTCAAATTAAAGCTGTACGTACTCCATTTGTATTTTAACAGTCCTCTGTTTTACGTGCTATAACACAGATCAAAGAATACAATTAGTATTGCTTTTCTGCCAGCATAAAGTTGTGTAATGCTTGATTTTGGGTACCCCAAGGTTTAAGAACATTGTTTTGTCAGAAGAAACATTCATAACTAGATATCTTGATATCCAGTGTGCATGCAGTGTTGTCACATTTATTTCCAGGAGCATATAAAACACAGTAACAACTTAATCCCATTCTTCAAAGTACAGTATGTGTTACTTCCCACTCTGCAAAGTTAACCATGCTGCCAGTCACAGTCAGATTTTAAATAGATTCAGAAACACGCTGTACACTGTGGATATCTGAAATTTCTTTTTCTTTTTCTTGAATATGTGACTATTTAAGGTATGACAACTGAATGGGGAAAAAAAAATATGGACAGGCAATGAGGAAAAAGAAAGAAAAATCTCAAATCTTTGTGGACATGCACAGGAAGTAAGACTGCCCGAACCATTTCGGGAACTTGAGTATATGCCATGTAATTTCCCAAAGCTATTTGGATTATGTGGGTTTTTTTTCCAGAATCCAACAAAAGCAGAAGATATTTGTCAAATGTACTTTGGGTTTCAGTTTTAAGTGACAATTGAATTTCAAATCCTCCCAATGTAATACCTGTAATTAAAATTCAAGAAAAAGTCAGTTGGCTTTTAAAATTGATTTTTATTCCAAGGCTTGTGAAATAGCTAAAAATTTTCCTTTGTTCAAAGAAAGGACTGATTATGGGATAAATAAAATGGATAGATGTGATCTACATTTATTTACTCTAGTCTTATACCACAGCAGGAAATAAAGAAATGTCTACTTCCTTGCTGAAGAATGTAACCTTTATCTTTATTTTGTATATCCATAAAAAAGGGGGCTATAAACCACGTATACCGGGGAAAATGAAGTATCTGGTGTTAGCTCATGTTTTAGTGCAATGAAGGACATTAACACTCGCCTTGGCTAGGGCAACACAGGCTTTGAAGCTCCTTGCAGATAAGGTAGATCGATACCCTAAATCAGCTGCTGAGTGAAGCTGATTTTCTCCATAGCTCAAGCAGCATCACACTGTGGACACTTCTTGACCAGTGCTGCATGGCTTCTAAACTTCTGGATTCCATCGTTATATATGAAGTTTCTATAGGAACTGATCAGCAAACTGTCCCATCTGAGTAACGCAACTGGAACAAACAATGCTACCTCAGTACGAGGCGAGAATGGGAAAAACTTCTGGTTACAGGGAACGGCCTAAAATAGCTCAGCTTTCTTCCTTGTTCTGGTGTACAGATCAACAAAGTATTTCAATTTATGTCCCTGCCATATGTGCCATATGACAGATGTATTGCTTCATATCCACAGTACAAAGAAGAATGCCCACTTCACAGATACGCTGCAAGTTTAAAATGATTACTGATTGGAGACCTCAAAAAGTGAAGTGAAGAATGTCAAAGAAAAGGCAAATAGATGTTAATTATTAGGGACCACACAAATTTTTAACCTTTATGGTAGTTCTTCAAATCCATCATTTAATTTCATCATGAACTTTCAATGGCTGTTGTACAAGTTTACCTCTCTTAGAGTCAAAATTACAATAGTCACTACTACTCCTCAGGAAAAAATTATAATCTCACCATAAAGTTTCAGAAGGAATAGCAAAATGTACCCAACTCTTTTAGCTAGTCATAGTCCCTTCTGCCTATATACAAAACCAATCCTGGAAGTCAAGTGATTGCGGCAATGCTTGGGCTTCTCCTTAGCTAGCAGGTCTCAGAGTACAAGGTTAGAAGTCCTACAGTACTTTCAAAAGCAATGTTAGAATATTTTAAAACTCAGTATACTAGTATAGTCTTCATACTTTAAAAAAAAAAAAGAAAAAAAAAAAAGTTGTGTTCCCAAAGAGCTCAGATTTATTTTGTAAGCAAAATCACAAAAAAGACATTGCATGTAATCATTTGATGGTGAGAAACACAAAACTGAAGTCTTGTTCATATACAGTAGAAAATTACATCCTGCAAGGGTTAAACAAATTAGCCAAGACCCTATAATAGATAGCTTGGGCCTTTCTTTCTCCTCTATTACATTTCTAGCTGTGCCAGTCATAACAGATCTTCTGGTTTCTAGCAAAGAGATGCATAATGAACTGCTTTGTGGGTGGGCTATAAAAATGCTGACAAACTACCATCTTCAATGACTTTTCTTAAATCTCCTCACTGGAGTGCTTTGCATGTAAATTCCAGCAGCAGTTGCTGCCATAGCAACAGAGTTATTTAGGAAATAATTTAAAGTGAGTACCACATCATACTCAGTCTCTTATGAAAGAAAGCAGAGTTGGCAGGAGGATGGGAAATAGAAGAAGAGCTATAAGGTCTATGACTTTTAACTAACAAACAAATTTTTATGTTTCCCTTCTATTTCCCAATACATGGGAATCTGTATAAATCCATACTTACCTTTGGATCAGATAGTGCTTCGGTGCTTTTATTGTATCTTGTATCTTGTCATATTAACCAACACTCATGAACAACTTCACAGCTACAAATTGGTGAGGTTCTAGTCAGCCCATTTCTCCAGCTTCTTGAGGTCCCTCTAGATGGTGGCATGACTTTCTGGTGTATCAGCCACTCCTCCCAGTTTTGCGTCATCAGCAAACTCACTGAGGGTGCACTCTGCCCCATCATTCAGATCATTACTGAAGATGTTAAACAGATGGGACTCTGTAACAATCCCTGGGGCACACCACTAGTTACTGGCCTCCAAACTAGACTTTGTACCACTGACCATCACCCCCCTGGCCATTAGGTCAGTATTCAATCCACCTCACTGTCTTCTCATCCAGTTCATACTTCATCAGCTTCTCTATGAGGATTCTTATGGGATACAGTGTCAAAAGCCTTACTCAAGACAATATCTACTGCTCTCTGCTAATCTAGGAAGCCAGTCATTTCATTACAGCAGTTTATCAAGTTGGTCAAGCATGACTTCCCCTTGGTGAATCCACACTGACTGCTCCTAAGGACCTTCTTGCCTTTCATGTGCCTGGAAGCACTTCCCAGTATTAGTTCTTCTATCACCTTCCCAGGGTTCAAGGTGAGATTGACTTGCCTGTAGTCCCCTGGGACCTCCTTGACCTTTTTGAAGACAGCAGTGACATTTGCTTCCCTGCAGTTCCCAGGCAACTCTCCCAATCACCATGATCGTTCAAAGATAATCAAATGGCCTCACAATGACATTAGCCAGCTCCCTCAGCACTTGTAGGTGCGTCCCATCAGGGCCCACGAACTCATGTACGGCCAGTTTGCTGGGACTTGATCCGTTTTCACCAATGGTATGTTTTCCTTGCTCCAGATCTTCCCCTGTGGTCTCTGGGGCCTGGGATTCCTGAAGGCTGGTCTTGTTAGTAAAGACTGAGGCAAAGAAGGAATTGAGTACCTCAGCTTTTCTTACGTCTTCTTGTCACCAGGTCCCTTGCTCTGCTCAGCAGCTGGCCCACATTTTTACCAGTCTTCCTTTTGTCACCTATGTACTTACAGAAGCCCTTCTTGTTGCCTTTGATATCCCTCACCAGATTCAGTTCCAGTTGGGCTTTGGCTTTCCCAAATCTGTCTCAAACAGTGTCTCTGTATTCCTCCCAGGTTACCTGTCCCTGCTTCCACCTTCCGTATGCTTTTTTTTTTTTGTGTGTTTCAGTTTTGATAGCAGCTCCTTGTTCATCCATGTAGGCCTTTTGGCATTTTTTCCTGACTTCATACTCATTGAGATGGACTGCTCTTGAGCTTGGAGAAGGTGATCCTTGCATATTAACCAGCTTTCTTGGGCCCCTCTTCCCTCCAGGGCCTTATCCCATGGGACTCTACCAAGCAGATCTCTGAAGTCAGAGAGCCAAAGTCTGCTCTCCTGAAGTCCGGCACTGCGATCTTGCTTTTTTCCCCTGCTACCTCCTCGCAGGATCCTGAACCCCACCATCTCAGTCACTACAGCCAAGGCTGCCTTGGACCTTCACATTCTCAATGAGTCCCTCGTTGTTTGCGAGTATGACACACTAGCTAGCTAGCTAGCTTTGCGAGTAGGACACACACAAGCTTCCAAAGCCGGGAAAGGGGAGAATTATTTAATTCATTAACAAGCCTCCTAGCTTGTTAACTAACAGCAGGAGAATAAAAAAAAATAAAAAAAATACATTTCTAAAGAAAATACAAATATCAGGGTCAAATCAAGGACACGATAGAAAACATAAAGGCCAAACTACATTATATTTATATAAACAAATAATATCTGTATGATGTACAAATCCAGCTGACTAGCCACTGAATGCAGAACAGACACGCAAGGATTTCTACCTTTATCATCTTCAAAGACAAAACATTTCTGCTTCAAGTGGAGGCCAAGCTAACTATTGTGACCATCACTGGAGAACAGAGGAAAAATTTTTGGTTTGTTTCCCAAGAGAAAAACTTTTGTGTGAAGCCCCACTGAGCTCAAGCAGGCTGTGCAGGTTGGAATCAAATCCCATCAGAAGTATCTGACTAAAATCTGTCTAGATTCCACACCAAGCTTCCAGTAGAAAGGCTTTTTTTTCCCCTTTAAACATATAATATAGTCTTATTCTTACTGGAAAAGAGAATTATAATAATATACTTCTGTCATCCTTCCTATACTTCAAGAGTGAATATCAAGAAATTTTAAGTTTTTCACAAGCAATGTCAGTTATAGCATATCATAATTCTAAATTCTTCCTTATTTTCTACACTGATATGAGCTGAATTTCCATATGCATGCCTTCATTGCTTTTAATCCATCACCTGTACTTCACATAGATAAACGAGTAACATAACTTGTTCCTAGACACGGTTATGGCAGCTACATTCGTGCGAGTCAGTAGAGACTCGTTTGCTTGCTTATCATCATGTACTTTGTCAAAGCTATTCTGCATTTCTTTCAAGGCATGATTATTTGAAATAATAACAACCTAAGCGTTCTTCTCAAATTTACTATTACATCACTCAGCCTTTCATATTTATTTTAAAAAGTAATTGTGTATGTACACAAGACTCCCAAACCAGTCATATCAGTGTTTGCTCACCTGGTGTAGCACTAGTGTAAAATGATACTATTAAAAAATACCCTATTGTCTAGGGTAGTCTTGACAATACTCTCCTGGGTTAGCTAGAAACGTGATGAAAGATCTAGCCACATTTCTCATCTTTCCACCTATACCACCTTCACAAGCTGGTACAAGTAATGAACTGTATAAAGTCGTTCCTAAAAATACTGTGTAAGCCAAAACTATCTTTCAAGACAAAACTGTATTATTTTAAATAATGCAGAGTACCACTTAAACAGCTATAAATCGGTATGAATTATTTCTATCAGTTCTGTCATACACTGAAGGACTGCACACAAAAAATTCTTAAAAATATATTATGCTCTGAAAGGATGCATGCATTATACACCTCTATTTCTGGTTGCTCATCCATCTTTCTATAAAAGTTATGCCCTCAACTTGTGAAAAATCAGTTCATAATAAAAAGGTATTATGATATATTAGAATATTCTGGGACTAGGGTGGGCAGCAGATACACAGTATGAATATCATAGTGTGTAACAAGGACTCTCTACCTCACAGACGTGCTGTTTACATGTAATATCACGCAGGCTAGTTTCCCATAATTCTGTCTCTATCTGTGCCTGAATGATACAGCTCTCACACAGACCTTTTTCTAAATGAGACTTTAACTAAAAACTACATTGCAATGCTTTTGAGGATGTATTATTAGACATTACTTCACTAAAACTCAAAGCAAACATATTGGAAATTTCTGGCACTGGTGAGTATCTCGGAGAGGAATCAGATACCTCCAACTGTTGTTTTCCATCTTGATTCAAACTTTCCAGAGGTTCACTGTCTCTACAAGAGTCATTGCCCATGGATACTGACCTTCCTAAAACATGTTTGCGGTAAGTTAAAGTTAATTTCTCCTGATGGTCTAACACACTTTTCTATAAATCCCTTCCTTCACTTAAAAGAAAAAAAAAAAGGAACCATATTGTCCCATCAACTAATTGCACTCCTGTTCAAAAGAATATTCTCCAAGTAATACTGTAAAAATTTACTGTTATATACTAGTATCAAAGAAAAAGGGGAATTTTTTTCTTCACATCATGAGGCATCATTGCCTTCTGAGACACAGAACTTAGTTTATAGTTTTAGTAGCAGAATTATTTGATTGACAACAGGCTGCAATACAGGCTGTGTCCATTTTCATTGCTTACTACAGCTTTAAAGTATTTTTTCCCCATTTATACCATCAGAAGCTACAAAGAGAAGGGAGTTCATTTAACTTGTTACTAGATCCAAACACCATGTTTTGTTTCTATTCTACGCTGACATTTTCCAGTATTTTCTCTTCTCCACTACAGCAGGTAATCTGTCTTTGACATACTAGCATTGTTGTGTTTGGAATATGCAAGCAGAGAAAGGCAAAAAGAAGGAAACACTTTCTACAAATGAACAGGTGTTTCAAAATAATTTGCTTCAGCCATGTTTGTGTACCTTTTCTGTATTCAGATGTCTTTAGAAAGTAATTTAGTTTTGCTGTCAAGAAATAAATGCAGAAGTTTCTTCTCAACTTCCACCAACTACAGTTTCATCTACATTACATTCCTAGTCTCTAGATGTGACACAAAAATTCAAATATCACATAATTTAAGAGTATGTTTAGTGTTGGGTGATAACATCAACTCTAAAAAGAAGACTGGTGATTTATTATGATTTTCTTCTACAGTTCATATTCTTTAAAAAATTTCTGTTTCTGGTTAGAATTTCCATTACAGCTCTGATTCAACATTCAATATCAGTAATGTCCCTCCTCTATCAGTGCCAATTTTCCATACCAACTTCTGG
Organism: Charadrius vociferus; assembly: GCF_000708025.1. Taxonomy (NCBI): domain Eukaryota; kingdom Metazoa; phylum Chordata; class Aves; order Charadriiformes; family Charadriidae; genus Charadrius; species Charadrius vociferus. Next base: position 1,974,159 of record NW_009661370.1, read on the forward strand.
CAAATAAGTAGAATTAGGGGATAACATTCATTATAATTACAGATCAAACTTCCACTTTATCTGTTGAAAGGCACTGTAAACAAACCTGAACCAAAGCATCACAGTTTCATATTTCTAGGTTAATCCATCTGCTAAGTCAGAACATTTCCGACAAAGCATTACCACACGTCATTAGTGAATGGGCCACCAGTATGGACGGGACAAAGAGAATTGATGGGAAAGGAGAAAGCAAACACAGAAAAGATGAAAACTCTTGAAAGGAGGCAACAGAAACATCAAATCAAAAAGTGATTGCTTGGGGGGGAGGGGGAGAGAGACAATAGTAAACGCATTTAGATTTAAGGGCCAATTTTAACCTCGAAATATACACAGACAGACATTAACTGTACAGCAAGGCCACTGCTTACTCTGTGTTTAACTTTTTTTTTTAATTTTTTTTTTTTTGAGATACAGACATAATATTCCTGGAAAAAAGAAAACAGAGATTATGAAGATAAATTATGAAAAATGTTCTCAGTACTGAAACTGGATCACATCTGTGACAAGCTATTCAACCACCAACCCCGGAAAAACCTTTGTACAAGGGACAACAAATCATTTCCCAGTCACTTCAAAGGAGACTGTGGAGGTACACAAAACTTTCCCTGTCAGCTAGGATCCAGATAAGTAGGTGGATATTAAAATTTGTCAAGCTGGAGTTGTACAGTAGCCTTTGTTCACTTTAGAAAAATCACAAGGGCGACCAACAGTGGGAAGGTAGGTAGGTACACTTTCACCCAAAATGTTGGGCACAATTACCAGTGACAAGTGCACAGCCATCTCACCAGCTAAAGCTATTATCACTAGCCTTTAAAACAATGCTACAATCCACCACAGATTTGGACCTCTTGGTTTTCTCTATCGAGTGCCATTTGCAGACGCAGCTCCAGACAGGGAAAAGTGAGGGCTGTTAGAAAATACTTTTTTTCTGTTTAAGTTAAAAAGAAATAATTTTTTAAAAAATATATATAAGAAGAAAAAACAGGATGTTGTACTGGCAAAGCTGCCAAGTCATTCTGAAACAAAAGGAACTTTCTCAACCTTGGGTAACCTAGGTCTTAGAATTTCACAGGAGAGTGTATTTTTGTCTGACCGTTTTAATAAAAAGCTCCAAGAGACCATTATGGCAGTCTAATCTGACCTTATGCATGACATAGTACAAAAGAACCTCCTCTAATTGATTCTGACGCAAGCTTAGAACTTCTAGTTGGGTTGGAAAGGAAAACACAAGCCTCCTGCATCCAACTCCATCTTCACAAACCCTTCTCTCCCCCAAAGAATCTAATAGTTCTACATATATCAGCACTGGCGTGACCCCTTTCACAGTACAAAAAAACCCAAAATACCCAAGAATTCCCCCCTTCAGGGAAGGTGAGCAATATAGTTTTCTTTAGTGCTTTCAGATCCTAGCTAAAGCATTGGTTTACAGGCTTCCAATGCTGAATTGAGACTGTTTTAATGGATTTCACTAAGCAGAGTAACTCGATATCTATTATACTTTTTTCTCCCTCTCAAAAGAGCAAGGCATATTCTAGTTAAACAGAATGTTATCAATGACACCTTGCCGACATATCTATCCTAACATGAGCAGAGATAATGGAGACCACTCAAGTTACCTAGATCAGTTAAGTCATGTGCCGCTGTGAATGTGCATTTAGGGAAGAAATCGTTCAGGAGTATTTAGGTCACAAATCCTTTCCATCACTGGCATCTGGTATTAGAATTGTGGGCATCTGCCATTTAATGTTTGTTCTAAAAGTAGAAACAGCTTATCCTTAATAAGTATTTAGTATACTGCATATGATTTGGCCACGAGATTAAATTTCAGAGTTGTTTATAGAATGTGGGTGGTGGTTGGTTTTTTTTTTTTTTAATTCAATGCATATCTATATTAATTCAGAACATTAGTTTCTATCTTACCAGCTAATAAGAGAGTTCATCATCTACTTAGAACAGTGACAGTACCTCCAAAGTGAAAGTACTATGGTGATGGGAGAAAAACAATAGCAAAAATGTCACCACATACAAAGCTTAGACTTAAAAAGTGTCTATTATGGGGTGTTTTGCAAGGCACAGTTCCATTACTGGATAACGGGAAAGCACAGGTGGTGTTGCCAAGCAAAGTGCATCCACGCAGCATCCTTAAGTGGAGCACAGACTGGAAAGTGACCAGCACACCAGCACACCCCATGCCTGACTTCTACAGATGGCTCCCAACAGCAATGCTGGAAGCTGGCTCATCAGAAGCCCTGTGACAGCACAGCAGCCTCATACTTCTTTATGCAAAACAGGGAACATAGGCTGAGAAAAATTCTGCTATTAAATAGTTGGCATTAATTTTCCCAAAGATCCTTTCACCAATACAAAGCACCAGGGGAATATGCAAACCAAGCTTTGCCAGCATTTTAGTGCAAAGTAGAGAACGTGCCAAAAGATAAATGGCATGGATAATCTGCATGCAGTGCTGCAGCACTCTTTAAAGTGTATTCCACAGAACATGTACCAGAAACAGTTCCATCAGCTGGAGCAGACGTAAACGGGCTCCACAAGCCAAGAACAATCATGACACATTCTGCAAGAGAATATTAACTAATCAGACAATAAATTAATGTTTGCCTTCTCTAAGAGAAGATGGATTATGAGTTTCAAAAGAGTTATCTACTGACCTATTGACTAAGTTTTTTTTTTATAAGTAACTGGCCACAGTTTTTCCTATCATCTTAGCATGTTTTGGATATAATATATATTTGGAAAGAGAGTGTGGGAGGTCTGCTACTTCAAATTTCTTGACAACAGCTTAATTTTTTACAAAAGAGGAAGTTCTATACTAGCAGTCTGTTGTTATGACAGTGGACGACCAATTACCGTGGAGCTCTAAAAGACTTTTTCTTGTGTCACCCAGGAACCGGTGAGGAAAGAGTTAGTAAAAGAAGCTGCTATTAATCTTCCACTACTTTATGCAGATGTAACTCTGTTGGCTCAAAAGGAAATTTAGCTGGAGCTTCTCACTTCACTAAGCAGACAAGACCATTACACCTATTTGTTAGAACACCAGATTTGCAAGGCACAGATGCTTAACCAGTCACTTCATCCGCTCTTGTGAATAACCAGAAAAAGGAAGCTGTTAAACAGAACTGGTTTCAGATTACTTTAGGCAAAATTAAGCAGGGAAATAGCAGTCCATATTTGCAACTAACATTATAATTCACAATTATGTGGAGACACACAGAGAAATTTTTTCAATAATAACTAAAATTAGGCTTTTCACGTTAGATTTAGATTTTAATTTACAGACATGATTTTAAGAGGAATATAGTATCAGTGGGCATACAACACAAGCGGATCCATACTAGTCTTTCAAATAAACCATCGTAGTATTGCGAAATTGGTAGCTGCTTTTCCTTCAGTTTTACATCATAGATATATTCTAAACGGAAATATTACCATTTTTATGTATTTAGCCTTTCCAATACAGTAGTTTCTAAAAATTTTAGAGTGTAATAAGACAGTACAATGGTAAACATATCCCATTACTTCCACTTTGCTGGCAGGGATCTAAGACACAGACTGTTAAGACTGCCTCAAGCTTAAATAGAAAGACTCAGCAGAATAAGCAGTTATCCCTAAATGTCTCATACTTCAGGCTACAAATACACCTTTCTACTCCACACTATAATGGCTTTTCTTAGAGGACCTTGCCAGAAGTAAAACTTGTTTTATAAAATCAGTATTAACACACAATTTTTTCTATCTGAACTAAATTGATAAATTTCATTTCATTCATTGCAGATTAACATATTGCCTTTGCCTCCAAATAGAATTCCAACACACTGATTGAATAAACTAATGTCATCTGCAGAAGCATCTAAAAGTTGAAATGTGAAGAAAAGCAATTCTAAAACTCCTCATATTAAAAAGACCTCAGATTTTAAACAAAAGTCAATGTTATCAACCCACACATTTCTACAAGGAAACCTCACACAAATCTGTTCACACCACTTCTCTTGCTTTTCTGTTTCTACGGTTCTAAACTCCTCTGTGATTCTCCCTTGCTGGTCACAAACATGGAAGAACTTACCAGTGGCAAATGCAGCTGGCCTGATTTAGTGCTGGCAAAAGGCAGTTTGAGCTGGAGACTGGACTAGATGTTCTCCAGAGGTGGGTTTTTGTTTTTGTTTTCTCAAACATTTTCATGATCTTATGATCACAAGCAGAAGTGCAGAAATTCAAAGTCTGTCATTTGTAGGAAATAGCAAACATCAACCTTGTGATAAAATGTTTTGGAACTCTTAAGACCCATTAAGCAAGACTAAGATATTCAGCAAAGCTTTGCTTGTTTGTCTACTTGTTTTATTGCTTTCAGAATCACGTCACTGAAGATCCCAGTGAACATTAGTAAGAGCAATTTTCAACCTACTGGAAAGATGTTATCATGAAGCACCAACATGAACACTACCACAAGCCACAGCGCTTTCCTTTATCTAAAAATGGTAGGTCTTCAATTTCATAAAGCTGTATTGAAAAAGTCACATTGGCTTTTTCTACGCAAACAGTAATTTTGGTATTTTAAAGATAAACCTGAGGTCTCATCTCAAGACACGAGGACCTTTCCAGTGTAATATTTTCTTTATTTCTAGTGCATCCCCTTTTGTTTCTCCTCTTCAAAATATGCCTCAAAACAGATTTCAACAACAAAAGGAAACAGGTGGAGAGGACCATGGAAATTTTTAAGATCTTCCACTCCGTATTAGTATATTGCTGTCAAAAGGCACATTTCATAGAATCATAGAATGGTTTAGGTTGGAAAGGACCTTGAAGATCATAGAGTTCCAACCCTCCTGCCATGGGCAGGGACACCTCCCACTAGACCAGGTTGCCCAAGGCCACGTCCAGCCTGGCCTTGAACACCTCCAGGGATGGGGCCTCAACAACCTCTCTGGGCAACCTGTTCCAGTGCCTTACCACCCTCAGAGTGAAAAACTTCTTCCTAATGTTTAATCTAAACCTGCCCTCTTCCAGTTTATATCCATTCCCCCTCGTCCTATCACTACATGCCCTAGTAAAAAGTCCTTCCCCAGCTCTCCTGTCTCCAGCCCAGAGGTGCTCCAGCCCTCGGATCATCCTCGTGGCTCTCCTCTGGACACACTCCAGCAGGTCCACGTCCTTCTTATGTTGAGGATTCCAGAGCTGGATGCAGTACTTCAGGTGGGGTCTCACGAGAGTGGAGTAGAGGGGCAACTGATATGGTTGCAGTCAACCATCTGTACATCCTATCATCTCACAGCATTTCTATCAAGTCGCTTTGTGGCTGCAGCCACTTCCACGTTTTAAGAAGGCTATCTATTTCCCAGCTTTGCATATGTACGGAAGGAGAGCATACACTCCTGATGAAAAGCTACTTCCAAGAGTTTTAGAGTACATTATTATTTACCAGTTGATTTAGAAGAACCCCACTCACATACTGAGAAATTCAGACATAAGGCTTCTTTACTCAACAGAGCTTACCTATTTGGAATATGGCAAGACAGAGCAAGATAAAAAAAAAAAAAAAAGGCAGGAAAATGAAGCACAGGGACAAAGATAAGGCAAGAACAAAAATATTATGCTTTGGATGATAAGACACCCCAAGACACCAGAGGTCATAGGAAGGTGATTAGAAGCCAAAAATTTAGTCACTTCCCAAAAACTTACCAGCAGCCTTTACTAATAAAACTTTTCCAGTAGCATCACAAAAATTGGAGTTGTAAGTTATCTCTGGGCCTGAAAATGAAATAATCTAATTAAAAAGCATTTTATCCTCCTCTTGCTCCCTGGTGCAATGCAGACATGTTTGATGTAGAACTATTTCTAAGTTTGCAAAAAGATACAATCAGTCCTCCAGCAATGTACCCCCTACCTCACATAGATATCAAAAGCTCTCTATTTCCCTTAATTTTCAGCTGCTTTTGAGGAAATCATTCAGCTTTTCCACGTTGAATAATGGCTGGGTGACTGAACAAAGTGTAGATCAGTTTGACAAGTTACCATGAAACAGAAAAACAAACTTTTGAAGAAATGACGTTATGAGTGAGAGAATGCTACAGATAAGTTCCACAACACCAAAAGTACATGAAAACTACTATACAATAAATCAAGGGCTGAGGGTAGCTTCCAAATAAGCCCTCTGAAATTTTAATGTAAAGGTAAAGCACCATAAAGAGAAACGTCTCATTTCATAAGGGCCTGGGTTTTGACATGTCACAAAATAGACTACATAGTAAGAGCTCACAAGTCTAGAAAACTTAGCTGTTTTACCATATCTGCAAAAGAGTATCGAAAAAGAATTCCCCGAATCATCTGCCACTTTAAAGAAAAAAACAAACCACCAAAAAATTCCCCAAAACTATCCAGAGATGTTTACAGAAACAGAGGATTAAAAACTGTTTATTGTCCCTCTAAATATAAAGCTTATCTCTTCAAATGCATCTCTTTAGCTGCAGCTAGATTTTAATCGTGTACCTCACAGACTTTTATAAAAATCGATGATAAAACTATCATCTGGATAATCTTCCTGCTGTGTGTTTAAATGACTTGGAAAGTACTCTGTGTCCTTGGAATAAATTGACTCAAATACAAGAGCACAAGATAAGAAGAAAGATCGACAGTGTAATGTGCAGGTAAGCAGGCGAGCCAACAGACACTTATCAGTGGTAAAGTGGGCAGTTAAACATAAATACAACACAGCCTAAGATCAGTATACTGACAAATTAGAATGGCATCAACCACTAATTTAATGTTAATGAGCACACCTGCAAGAAAGTCATCAAACGACAAGTACTGCCACATGAAAGTAGCATTAATGAAAATCACTATCAACAAAATTTGGTTTATATCCAATAAACAAAGCAAAATTTTATAAAAATTCCTTTAAAAAATCAATTTGAAAATACCGATTCAGAATAAAATTTATATTGTCTAGTTTACAAAGCATAGCCAATTAATAGCTGGAAAAGATAGGAAGAAATTTTATTATAGTTAGGCAGTTGCATGATGGACCCTCCAGGGGGAAACAAACCAAGCAACCAACCTCCCCCCTAAAAAAAAACCCAACCAAAACTAGAAGTCACGAATAGCTTTTTATTTTCTTAGATCAAAACAAAAAAAGAAATTGCCTCTGGCACACTCAATTTCACCATCTCCTTGAGTGCTGATATTATTTCAGAAGGAAACTAATGAATCTCCAAATCCACACCCTTAGCTGTTGTACCCACCAGTTTAGAGCCCTGTGTGCTTTGTTCCTAAGCCTAACATTCAGCAGAGCAAGAGGAGGTATAAAAACCAGATCATGCTAAAAGTCAGCTCAGCAGCATGGTAAATTGCATCTGCTAGCTGTCGTATTAAAGATGAATTACATACCTTCATGGAACTACAGGAAGGTTCTAGAAAATACATAGCCATGTAGTCCTACTAATGAGTGGATCTGCCTTACCATTTTGGCATCATAAGTGCTCCGCATTGCTCTTAAGTCTGTCTCCTGCTAAGACTGAAAACCAGCCTTGTTAAAAACACACAAAAAAAAAAAAAAACAAAACAAAACCAACCCACACCTTCAGATGACTTCATAGGATACTAGAATAGTTTCGGTTGGAAGGGACCTTTAAAGATCATATAGCTTACGCTGACCTATACAATGTTATTCATGTTTGTCAAATTTCAGATAGTCATGCCTATGCAGTCACAGAAATGTTTTATTATCTTCTACTAACTGTAGTTAAGAATACTCCCCATATATAGTGCCAAAACATTTTCTAGCAATTTTTAAGACTTGACTACTGTATCAGGATCTTGTGCTTTGGAACTGTCATCATTTAAATATAATTTTTTTCATTTTATTCTGCAACTAGGATACTCTTGGATAGTAGATCTCTTTCAAGCATACACTGGCCTGTGTATTTACAGTGATTGGTCACTTACAGAATTACAGGACTGCTTGTTCTGACAAGTACCTGCAGGTAATATTTACATTTCAAGGCTTATGATGACCAAGAATTGAAATGGTGATTGCAAATGGTTTCACAGAGTCACTTGTGAAAGAATATAATTTTGAAACTTAAAAACCTCCCAAACAGAACAACAGTCAAGATCCTTATGGCAACTGCAAATAAGAATAACCACCAGTTCCTATATTTGAGCCCACAAATCTGCCTAACAAAAGTCAAAGCTCTTTGGGTAATTTATTCTTCTCCAGCAATATAATTTCACATAATGATAAAATATTGCCATATAAAGTTTTTTTCATGCTGTTTGAAATGCTCTAGCCTGACATGGAAATCCATCAATCCATCCACCACATTAGTGCTTGGAAAAATTATGTCATTTTTTTGAGGACACCTGCATGGATGAGACCCACATTTGAGCACATATTTCAAAGCAAAATCAAGGATGTACAGCTTAGTTTCTGGTCACCCACATAGCTCCTCTAAAATAAAAGCATTAGGAAAAAAAAAAGATGTACTAAAGTAATGGAAATCATTTTAAAACTTCGTGTAATATCGCAACTCAATTTAAAAACTGGAATTCAAAGTACTTCAAAAAGTGAAAGGAAATAAACACACTTCCTTTGAGGAAGTATAGTTGAAGTTACTCATGAAATAACGTATCAAACATTCTCCTTTCCTTTGTGTGTATTAAAAAAAAAAAAAAAAAGGCTCCTTCCTCTCAAAAAGACTCCAAAAAAAAAAGACAAAATTCAGAAACTGCAAATTCCATTTGAGGAACAGCAAATGGAAATGGATCTGGGACATTAGCACACCACTTTTAAGCCGTAAGATCCAACAGCACCCTGTAGAAAAAAATATAAATCAATTTGTCATGCTGTGAGATAAAAAGCACTTTCTCTTGCCTTTTTAGTGAAGCACAGACAATCAAAGACTGTGTTAATCTGAACTACAGTCTGGTGAGCACTTCAAGATACAAAAAAAATATAGATAGCCTAAATCGAAAAAGGCCCTTGTAGATTATTATTAAAATAAGCTGAGAGAGTTTTCTTGTTTAGAATTTACATTTCTATTACCTAAAAGTAACAAAGAGAAGTCATTGCTTGCAGTGGTTAAGAAGACATTTGGTTCCAACAGAGCTCCTATTAGTATCATAGAATGGTTTGGGTTGAAAGTCACCTTAAAGATCATCTAGTTCCAACCTCCCTGCCATGGGCAGGGACACCTCCGACTAGACCAGGTTGCTCAAAGCCCCATCCAACCTGGCCTTGAACACCTCCAGGGATGGGGCATCCACAACTTCTCTGGGCAACCTGTTCCAAAGTCCCTCCCCATCTTTCCTGTAGGCCCCCTTTAAATACTGAAAGGCTCCAATGGGTCCATGTCCTTTCTTATGTTGGGGGCCCCAGAGCTGGATGCAGTACTCCAGGTGAGGTCTCACCAGAGCAGAATAGAGGAGCAGAATCACCTCCCTCGACCTGCTGGCCACGCTGCTTTTGATGCAGCCCAGGATGCAGTTGGCTTTCTAGGCTGCAAGCGCACATTGCCAGGTCATGCTAAGCTTCTTTGGAGTTCTCAGCACAAGGACATGGACCTGTTGGAGAGCGTCCAGAGGAGGACCATGAAGATGATCAGAGGGCTGGAGCACGTCTCCTATGAAGACAGGCTGAGAGAGTTGGGGTCATTCAGCCTGGGGAAGAGAAGGCTCCGGGGAGACCTTACAGCGGCCTTCCAGTATCTGAAGGGGGCACACAATAAAGCTGAAGATGGACTTTTTACAAGGGCGTGTAGTGATAGGACAAGGGGTAGTGGCTTCAGACTAGAAAAGGGCAGATTTAGATTACATATCAGGAAGAAATTCTTTACTGTGAGGGTGGTAAGGCACTGAAACATGTTGCCCAGAGAAGCTGTGGATGCCCCATCCCTGGAGGTGTTCAAGGCCAGGCTGGATGGGGCTTTGAGTAATGTGGTCTAGTGGGAGGTGTTCCTGCCCATGGCAGGGGGGTTGGAACTAGATGATCTTTAAGGTCCCTTCCAACCTAACCCATTCTATAATTCTCATCAACCAACACCCCCAAGTCCTTTTCCTCAGAGCTACTCTCAATCCATTCTCCAGCCAGCCTGTATTTGTGTTTGGGATTGCCCCAACCCACCAGATTTTTCAGTCATGATTTGCCCTTAGTGAAGCCAAGTTGGTTGTCATCAATCACCTCCTTATTTTCCTGTGCCTTAGCAGAGTTTCCAGGAGGATCTGCTCCATGATCTTGCTGGGCACAGAGGTGAGACTGACTGGCCTGTAGTTCCCTGGGTCTTCTTTTTTTACCCTTTTTAAAAATGGGGATTGCGTTTCCCCTTTTCCAGTCAGTGGGAACTTCACCAGACTGCCATGACTTCTCAAATACGATGGAATAGTGGCTTAGTAACTTCATCCGCCAGTTCCCTCAGGACCCACAGATGCATCTCATGGATTTGTGCACCTTCAGGTCTCTTAGATGATCTTGAACCTGATCTTCTCCTACAGCCTTTGCCCTCTGCCGCTTGGGCAGTGTGGCTAGAACACTTGTTGGTGAAGACTGAAGCAAAAGAGTCATTGAGTACCTCAGCCTTCTCCATATCCAGGGTAGCCAGGTCTCCCCATTTCCTTACAGAGAGGCCCCACATTATCTCTAGTCTTCCTTTTATCACTGACATTCCTGTGGAAGCTTTTCTTCTCGCCCTGGATACCCCTGGCCAGATTTAATTCTATCTGGGCTTTAGCTTTTCTAACCTGATCCCTGGCTCAGTGGACAATTTCTCTGTATTTCTCCCAGGCTACCTGTCCTTGCTTCTTTTTTGTGTTTGAGTTTATCCAAGAGCTCCTTGTTTACCAATGCAGGCCTCCTGGCATTTTTGCCTGACTTCCTCTTTGTTGGGATGCATTGCTCCTGTGCTTGGAGGAGGTTATCCGTGAATAGTAACAAGCTTTCTTGAACCCCTCTTCCCCACAGGGCTTTATCCCATGGTTCTCTACCAAGCAGATCCCTGAAGAGGCCAAAGTCTCTTCTACTGAAGTCCAGGGTAGTAAGTTTGCTGTGTGCCCTCCTTGCTGCCCTAAGGATCTTGAACTCCAATACTCCATGGCCACTGCAGGCAAGACTACCCTTGACCTTCACATTCCCCACCAGCCCCTCCTTGTTGGTGAGAACAAAGTGCAGCGTAGCACCTCTTTGCAATATCACTTGCAATTGTTAGCTGATTTGCTGAGTTGTAGCTTTCACTGCAATATTGCTTGATTAATATAAACTTTTTTTTTTTGCACTCCCACAATGGAATTGGAATTCTTTTCTTTTTTTTACAAATAGTCACTGATGACATACTGCACTTGGAAACACAGGAAAAGTTATGTGCAAATAAACTGCTTTTCGTGTATATCACAATTCAAGAGCACCAACACTGTCAGCTGAGATGCTTCAATTATTCTGAGCATCACCAACTGATTTTCAAGGTGTCTGATTAATACTGTAAATATCATTAATCCAAGAGGATGTTCAAATTATGTCCAAAAATCACTCTGCTTCTGCTTTTTATTTAATAAGGTCTTTCACCTGCATTCATTTAAGATGATTGCAAAGTTCAAACTGCTGCATAGTCAGGCATCAGTTATAAAACCTGAGTGGAAGACAGGGGTAATAATCACTTGTTTGCTAAAGGTCATAGTTTTTAATGGGGCTTCTTAGATTACACTCACCAACATTCTCAGTCTGTACAAGTGACTATTTTTGGGTAACAGCCACGGACAGAATTCCTTCTTCAGCAGATTTAACCTGTTATATTTACCTCTGTTTTACTGATATGTTGTGGTTCACAGATTGTAGGCTATGTAAGATTTGTAAGACAAACCTTGTGTCTCTCTTGTTACTTTAGAAAAGGCAAAAATCAGAAGCTCTAAATAAAGTCCTTCATATCTACAACCAGATTAATTTGTTTTTTACTATGAAAACTGTTATGAGGTAATTTTGGTAACACACCAGCAAAATTAACAGCAAGTAATTACGAAAACATGATTATCTATACGTATATGTAGATACACAGATATTTTTTTTTTAAACAGATCATTGTTTTTTTACAGTGAATAATACAATGACCCTAATATCAGGGAATGACAGGGCTGCGCTGTTCAAATATTACGTTAGTTAAAAAAACTTGAAAGGCTGTTGAAGAAAGATAGGGGTCTGTAACAGAAGCCCCCAAAAGTTCAAGGAGTAGATGACAGTAGAGACTTTTGACAGTACCAGCACAGGACAGTACCTGGGCTGCAGGGCTAAAAATACAAATCATATATCATCAAATTCCTGGTAAAGGAATGAAACCTTGGGAGCTGGGTAAAAGGTAGCATATATAGTAAAACTTGGATACAAAATGGAACTTGGGGAGCAATGAAGAAAGAGCAAGCAAGATAACTGTGTTAGCAAACACAAATACAAGCAGATCCAAGAGCAATGAGGCAGAAATACTCAATTATGAACATCATACTCTTTCCATCAGGATGCAGATGTAATCCTTCACCATCCTTCTAGAAGATAACTTAGCACTATTGACCCAGGACCCTAAAGAGCCTAGAAAAGTTGAGCCTAACACCAGAGAAAGAAAGAGATACTAAACAGCTCATGCATATCAGTTTTAACTATACTAATACTTGGAATTAGCAATAATTATATAATTAGGGACATACATCTGAGTGTCTGTGTGGAGAATTCTAACTGGACAAATAAGAATTCGGATTAGATTGCTAATATTTTAATTAGGATATGAAAAAAATCTGCATGGGGTGTTTAGTTTGGTTCCTTGCTTAGGGAACTTGGCTAAACTTTCAATGTTATAAAATTATGCTAATAAAAGATTTTTACTAGATTTCCACACTGAACTGAAGCAGTGAAAATTGAACTAAAGACACAAAACCAAATGTATGATGACTCATTAAAAGTTTTTCTGATTGCAGAAGGAAAGGCTTGGTCAGTCTCAAACTAATTTGTCATATGCCTCTCTTGGACACAGCCAGAAACAGCACAAAACCAAACATAGCATCAGACTTAAAATCATGCACTGTCTAGGACCATGAGTCAACCTCATTAGCAGAGAGCCAGATTCTAACAAAACAATTTAAAGTTATATTGATTTTAGCGATATGACTCCAGAGTTGCCATTTATAATCCAAAAATACTCACAGCTTCTGAGACGTAAAGATGTTTCTGACAAACAAATTGGTTTAGTATCATGGATTTTAGAAGTGACATACTAAGGTGCTTCTAATGTTACTTGATAAAAGTTTATGAAAAGTGGAAAAGAAACTGGACACTGATCTAAAGGGAGGAAAATATTTTACATCATTAGCAAAGCTAATAATTCCAGAGCACACAGTCCTGTTAGTAGAAGAGGTAAATGAAGAGAGACTTCCAGAAAGAAATGCTGTACAGTTTTTAGAGGTGACACATGGGAATTGCTAGTTCAGAAGTAATACTTATCAAAAATTTGAATATATTTGAATCTTTTCAACAAAACATTACATGAAAAAATGACCGGGCTAAGTAGGAATGGTTATTAAATGCCCAAACCTGCTGATGCAGTTCTATAGAGAACATGTACTTTTAATAAGATAGTCTTTCCTCTACTGATTCTCTCCCTTCACTTAAAGGCAAAACACTTCTACGTATGGATGTAAGAAGTAATAATAAAAGAAAGAACCACGTTGATAAAACAAGGAACTATTTAAGCTTGGTGGGAAAACTTAGTCATAGCTAGAATACCAGCTGCAAACATGGGTACACATACACACACAGTCTGGGGAATTACATCCTGCTGGTGATAGCAGACGCCAACAATATCAAGCCTCACTAGGAAATTAAAAAAAACAACCATGACTGCCAAGCAAAAGAAACAAATAAGCCAGTTGTTTTGCAGGTCTACTCATGTTTCACAGGAATACTGTGTACGAAGCTGCATACGTTCATTGAAATCATCGCTATTCATATTAAACTCACACTATCCATATGAATGAGGATTGAAAAACTGGACTTTCTGCTTCAGCATAGTGAATGTTAGGATACATTGCAGAGAGGTCCAATTACAGTATCGCTTAAAAAATTAAAGCTTAGGGAAAATACAATGTGGATTAAAGTCCCTTCAGTTACACATGTCACAATACTTATTCAGCGTTCTGACTAGTTTTATATTGCTGGAAAGGCAAATCTCACAAACATGGCTCCCAGACACCGCTTTAGTTACAGATATCCTCTGTTCTTTTAGTGGCACAAAAAGATCTGCTTTTGGATTCCACAGAATGACACATTATTTCAAACACAGCATTTATAGGCATTGCAGAGTGAGGTTAGGCTGCTGTGGTTAGAAAGCACAAAATGCCATTCTGTCAATAAAGGTCAGCACTTCCATTATTCTAGCTTGTTTCAGCACATGAGTTTCCCCGAGACAATTTACAGGAAATGGAAGGGAAAATAACCAAAGCATTGGAAAAAAATGTTACAGATGCCATCTGGTCTTCACAGATGGGCCTATACTGTAGGTCATGTGCATCTCCTTTCTATGGGTTATGACAGGGTGTCATAACTCACAGAAGAATTCGAAGCAGGTAAAGAAACAGAAGTAATGACTCTAGAAAGTATACTACCAGCATACCACGTGGAGATTTAGCCACTGTATCTCCACTTAACACTCCACTGGGAGTCAGACAAAGTTCTCCAGGCTGATGAAACCAAAAGGGATATAAAATCTGTTAGTGAGAAAGTCAAAGGTTAGGTCTGTAACGAATCACAGTGGAATTGTGAAAAACAACTGGAAAAAAGGTGTATAAGAAAAATAAGGCAATATTAATTATTGCAATACTGCCATCACTATAATATACGCTGTCCAAAAATGTAATTAATCTTATCCTCAGTGTCTCTTCATAATCCAGCCAAATTACCTTCAAATTACAAATAGGAAACAGAGGCACAAAATTACTACCCTTTTGTCAACAGGATAGCAAAACCATGATTCATATCCATGTTCCCACTGCCCAATTTTCTAAATGCAATACTTGATTTTAGATACCCTCCTTGCTCTTAAGTAAACTGCATTCTGGTAACATTACAAGAATTCTCCAGTCATGAGGAATCTACAATTTTTACGGCACTCCACAAATGAAGACTTTCTGTGGTTCCAATCTTCCCACTCAGAGAAGTGGGGAGGGGTTGTTTACTTTTAAGAAAAATGCTGTTTCATGTACTATTTAAAATAATACCCATCACTTACTTATCTGCAGCCTAAGGCGTTAAGCACAAAGTGCCTGTATGCCTTTCAGCTTGCTTGATATGGAGTGATTTATTCAAAATCATTCAGCAGCACAAACTAGACTTAACCTTCCGTCTCCCACACTCAGAGTCTCCCTCTGCATTGATCCCATCCCATCTTAAAGGGAGGCAGTCGGCTGAGATCTGACAGATTAGAAGAGTGATGTAACAGACCACTCATCACAAATCATCCTAGCATTAGCAAAAAGTATGGCTACTATTGCATTTCAGTATAACATGCTATGTGCCACTGCTTTTCCACTATGCTTTAATGCAAATTATATCCTCAAGACACCATCCATCTTTTCCTTCAGGAAAAAGGTGTTACACTGGCTAATGACTATTATCTCATTTATTCTCACTTGTCAGAAGTCATTCACTGCATTAATAGTTAATGTTACAATTGATATGTCGATTATGAAAACTTATTCAGCTTGTAGAAGGGCAATTCATTCAAAAGTCATCATGGCATTTACTTGCTTTGAAGGGAAGATGGAAAATATAAACAAAACATAAGGTTTCATCTAATTCATTCTACAATACAGCCTACGCAGATTCATAGAAACATTTAGGTTGGAAAAGACCTTTAAGATCATAGAGCGCATATGTAAACTTAAGACTGCCAAGTCCACTACTTCAGTGGAAAAAAGCTGGAATTCACACCTCTAGCACACTACCACCAGGACACAATCGCATAAAAATGTCTGTAGCAATTCACTCACATAGGAAACATGTGGTACTACTTTTCAAGGAATTAACCTTAATAACGTCAGTAAGAACAGCAGTTACTCTGCACTTAAGGCCACATAAACAATGTAAAATTTCACCTTTACTTCTACAAGGTAAATAGGAAAGAACTTAGCTTAAAAAAAAAAAAAGGGGGGGGGGCATCCCCTCAAGTGCATGTACTACATACTTCAAATGTTTGCAAAAGTACCTGTCCCAAGGAATAGCTAACAATACAGTAACCCAGCACACTGAACAATTATAGAAACACTCTGAAGTCTAACTGGCTAATACATAAACATGTAAGTAGTCCACCTTGTAAGTACTATTCAAGATAGCTTGCAAAAAACACAGGACAAAAATATTTAACTGTAATAAATGGTACGGCTAAAACTTAAATTTATTCTAATATGTTCATGTCAACTGTGGACTACTGAGCTAAAATCCATTTACTATGTCTATATGGATTATATGAAAAGGTCAAAAAGGTGGGATAAGGGAGAAAAGTAAGAACATACAGAAACATATTTCATCTTGCTAAGGCCTGTCAAGATTACAAAGAACAAAAACACTGACATTTGGACAAAATCACATGAACGACTGTGAATTTGTAGCAAGCTTCACTTCCATTTTGGTGATCCTCAAATACTCTTCCAAAGCTGATGCAAAGTCCGTTCCATGCATTGAAGGGGAAAATGGAAATTACCTAGTCCCAGCCTCTTCACATTAGTCTCCCTAAATCACTCTACCACTTCTTATTTTACTCTTAAATTTTAAAATCTATGCACAGAAATTATCTTTTCAGTTTGCCAACAGAACGCTAAGCCCAGCAGCCTCCTGTGTGTGAGACGAGTGCAGGCAACAAACAGCAGTGTTTAGGCTGGCTGACGAACGTGTGACGGCCAGTAGAGGCTTCCCACCCTGGGAACTGCAAAACAAGCACCAATGAATTAAAGCCACCATCAAAAGACTTGATCAACAATTTGACCAGGACACCAACATCAACACCTAGCTTGGCAGACACTGTTTATGAGCGTTCAGCACCAATGTGGGATGTTTGCTCAGTACCCAGGGGAAAGAGCACCACCTAGTGAATCTCCAGCACCATTTCCAGAAGCAGCTCCACAATCCTGGTGGTCTCATTCAACCCTGCTTATCCTGCCATATTCGCCGGACAGAGCAACTGATGGTACGGCTCACATGAAGACAAACATATTGCAAGTGACAGAACAATATGATACTAAATATTTTTCTTCCAGCGCCTCATATTTAGCGTTTTGTCCTTGAACCTACACCATGTCCTTTAATATTGCCAAGAATGACAAAGAATAAGCCCCATAAAATTATGTACTTAAACTAACACCCTTCCAGACAACATGAACTGATATCTCATCATTTCTTCATTTGTCTTCATTTAGATAACAGACATCAGTGAGTTGGAAGGAACAGTAGAACCTTCAGAAGCAATCCACAGTTACACATTTATACCTGTACAAAACATTTTCCATAGTTTAAAGTAAGAGGTCTCAAACGTTGGAATACAGAACTAGAAAGGATTCTCAAGTCTAATGTCCTGGAATGAAGGTTAGCCCTCAGTTTCTTGACAGAAAAAGAACCTAAACCAAAAGAATCCCTGAGACAATAGCACTGGCTATGGCCTCCCTGACCAACTACGTACAAAGTTTCTATTAAAAGGTTAATGGCATGACAACTACAGATGCATCAACACAGATAAATAAAAACACAACTATATAAATAGAACACATCCCCATACTTTTCTTCTGAATGTAGCTCAAAACAAGATACAAACACTACCTCAATGTAAGAGCAGGACAGTGTGTTTAGTAAACAGCTCCACATAAGCTTCAACATCCAAACGTAATGCTATAAAAGCAGAGTTGATGGTAAAGAGAAAGCAAGATAAGAACTATTTTTTTCCCACTATAAATGAACCTAAGTGATTCAGGTCACAACTGTCTGTAGAACAGAACAGTTGCTTAAACTCTGAAAATATTTTCCTATAGCAGAGATACTATTCTCATACTAAAGGTTTTTAAGAAACAAGCGCAAGCAAAGCACCATTTCATTTATCCCTGTTTTAAACAAGCCAAAGGTATTTCTCCTTTCTCTTGGAAACCAAACCAATGCATTAGCCATCCTGGGCATTAGTATGGCTTGTCTCCCCTGTTGGACACTGGTGTTCGCTCCAGACGACAGGAGCCAGAATGTAAATGTTTCATTCAGGTAGTGTGATGATTCCACAGAGTAATAGATATGATTTACGAAAAGGTACTAAAAACCTTTAGCTCCTAGTGACTTGAATGAGATTTGTGGTTGCTTAGTAACTCTTAAAAAAAAAAAAGAAACATTTGAAAGCTAGTAATACTGTGAACAGCTGGGTAGAACTCTTGTTGTTTATAGTATTCTAATTGTCTAAAACTGCATTCCTATGACTGTAGTACTTTACCATCTCATGTAGTACTTTGACAAATTTCAGGTACTCTGTACAAAGTAAACAGTTGATCTTCACAGAATTTCACTAAGATGAGTTTAGTTGTACTGCAGATCAGCTATTCTATAGATGACACAGCTAAAATAAAACTACTCAAGTCACACAGAAATCAGCATAGCCCTGTATGATAGCATTATTAATACACCAAGTTTTCCATTTGCTACTAAGAAGCCATCCTGGTTTACAATTTTGCACTTATTCTTCAGACCACACTTACATGCCTGCAGCACGAAATGTGCCAACATCGGGGATTTTGTGGTACAGCAACGAACTGTTCTATATTTTCTCCTCCATACAGAAAAAAATTGTACAACTTAAAGAGACGTCTTATCGCAAAAATACCTGCCTCAAGTTTGTGTAATTTTGATGGTTTATCATTAAGCTTTGTCATTCTTCTTGTTGATATTGATTCTACATCAAATGTAATAGTATGGCTCCTGCTGATATTTAAGAGATGCCATGAATCTACAGCTGAGGGCAGAATCTAGCTCACAGAAGATTAATACCTCTTACAGTTCATAGTTCAGAGAAGTGTAGGTGTTAAGAATCACTAATATGTCATTCAAAAGGCATTCAGTAAACTGCTTATTCATCCTGATATAAAAGTAGATCAGAAAAACTGTGGCTTTCCACCAGAACTTAGGGCTCTTTAAATAATACAAGCTTTCTGTTCATGTTTATTCAATTTTTGATCAATTATTAATCAATAATCAGATTACAATAAAAGTGGGCCTGGCATAATACACCTTCCAAAATATATTCTATGGGGGTTGTACGTATATTTTCTTTTTTTCTGTGGGTTGCTCTTTAATCAACAACGAACAGTCTCAAAGCATAACAGCCACAAAAGCAGCATGCCAGTAAGATTCCTGACCCCACAGTATCTATCGTGAAAGCAGACCCACCCCACTGCCACAGCTTGTCGCATGGCAGCAGGACTCTGCACTGCTACAAAGATATCTATAACTGCTAATCCGTTTGTTAGATTAGGCTACTGAAATATTGTAAGTGCATATGCATGTACATACATGTACATTCACATTATACAACCACCTACGTCATCAAGAATAACTGGAACAGGAAGAAAAAAAAAAATCCTTCGCTGTTAGAGGGAACAATTTTCACTTTCAGCTAGATAATCCTTGTACATCTGAACTGCACGGTGAAGAGATCCTCTGTGCTTGCTATGTTTTCCTCTGCGGTACAATCCTTCCCCCCTAGAGGAAATCAAACAGGATTCAGCACAGGTCAAAGGAAGTAGAAAGCAAACATACAACTCCAGCAGAATTGATGCAGAAGAGTTAATACAGCTTCAAAATTCCCATTTTACCCGTTTTCGGTAAAATCGGTACAAGAATGCCAGGAGAATGATGATTTCACTGTGATGGGAAAATTTCTATCTGGATGGTCCTTGGGATCTATTCAGCTCTTTCTTAAGGTGCTTCAGAATTAAACTAGCACATCTTTGATATGAATACAATGTGATAAATTCTCAGAGACTTCCCCAAAGGATTTCTCATTTGAATGACACTGTAGATCCAATACACTTCAAATTTAATTTAACGGTTATCAAAGATGTCCTCAATTGAGTAGAAACAGCGCAATTATTAAAATCTTGAAAAACGGGCATCTTCATCAGAAAACTATGGAAAAAATACACATTATGGCGTCACCTCTCCAGTTCCGATTCATCAGCAATAAACTTGTAGTCATGTTTGAAGGAAGAGCAGGCAACAACAGTAAGAAAAAGCAAGAATGAAGTCTCTGGCTTTTGATGCCCTGATCACCTTCACAGATAAAGCAGCTTCTCTGAAACTCAGTCCACAAAGCTGTCTTCTCAGAGATACACAGAGCATTACAAAGAAATTGAGAGAGATCCATGGCAGCATTTGACAAAGAAGCTTTCAAACATAAATACACACACACAAGCACAAAACAGGCCCCAAATTTTAGGAGACCAAGTAGTCCAAATGCCAAGCTCCCATCCCTGCCAATTAAGAAGTCTTTATGTTATCTAGTAAAAGCTTCACTAACAGTTAGAATGGCTTTATGAGATGGTCCTATACCTGTTCCCACAGCTCTGCTTCTTGGCCAGCCCCCTCTCCTGTGCTGATGCCAGGCATTTCTCACTCTCCAGATGAAGTTACAGTTCCCAACTCCGCCTCTCAGACAGTTCAGCTCCAAGGACTAATGCCCCCTGTGGCTTCCCAGCCAACCTCATTCCCGCTATTTCTATTCCAGTTACTCTTATAATCAACATGTACTTTAATAACTAGCTCAGCCTTTTTATATCCATTTTTTTTTATCGTGGCAATTGAGACGAAAACCAAAATTCTTGGCTGATCCCTCCACCGTGGAAAATTATAGATGTACCTTTTCTTCATTGCACTGTGACCTCAAAGTTTCATTTGAAGTTTCATGTTTTTCTATAGTGGTCAATCTTCTCCTACTAATCCCTCACTCAAAGTTTTTTTTCCCCTTATTCATTTTTGTAAGCTTCATATTACCACTATTAAAATCTAGGCTTTTCTTGCCTTGATCAAAGTCGACAAAAGGTATCCTCCCACATTTCCAACTTCTTCCCCCGACTACTTCAATCTGAAGAAAAAAAGAAAAAAAGGCATAATGGAAGCCGTTCCAGGTTGTATTTTGCAACCTCAGCCTTAATGGCTTCCTCCTTCTGTAGAAAACAGTTTGCTTATTTTACAACAAAAAGGATTTTTAGCTTTTCCACTGCTCTGACCTGCCATTGTCATGCCTCAGTTTACCCATCTGTAACACAGAGAATAATTATATACACCTCTTTTGTAAAAGAATTATTTTTTTAGAGCTATAGTTGAAAACTAGCTATGGTTCACACTATAATTACATATCTGCAGTCTTTACCTTTCGCCAAGACTCTGTCTGAAAAGTTTTATAGCACATAAAAAACAATTAAATATATTCTGCTGCTGACTTTATTCTGCTCTTCCTAGGCTTGACCTGGGATTTAGATTTGTAAATGGACTTCATAAGCCCGATTTCTTCTCTTTTAGCAGCTTTTACAGTCTGATTTGAAGAAGCTGGTGTAGTGCTTCCTATACTAAAAATTACAACTATGCTTTAATTGCTTTGTGATTCCTGAATTGGGAAAACAGCCACAATTTAACAAGTTATATTTACATGCAAGTATTTTAATGTAGCCTCATTACAGTTCATACCAGCTTTGGTGGGAATCTGTCAAATGTTATCGCATGATAGAGGTTACCACAGTCCACAAAGCATGTTGTAAATCTGAAGTAAAAGAAAACAAAACTCAAAACTCCCAAACAAACAATTTCTGACTCTGTATTGCACGTCACTATCAATAGCATCATTGTTTCCATAGCTACAAATGTAGACTGCTTCAAAGGAAAGAAGCAGAGAAAGTGAAAATGACAATGCACAATCAAAACAGGCACATACAGTTTTCAGACAGCACATGTGGGATGGAGAAAGGAAGTAACATGGTGGCAGCGAATTCTGTGGGGTTTTTGCATTTGACAGTAATGCCAGTGATTCGAGCACATCAAGCTCAGAACAGTAAGCAGCAGTAAACCTCTCACTGCAGTATCACTTGATACATTTCTACACCTAGTGGAAGGAAGAGGAGAACAGAAAAGACGGAAAATACCTGCAGGAATCACCAAAGCAAATATACAGAGCAGGTGCCCTTCTCGCAGACCTAGCCTCCTGCAGACTCAGATGGACATATTTTCAACCAGCTTTCCCTGGCATTTTCAGTGGTTCTGTACAGTTGTGAAGACGACCAAACCCTTTATACTGCTTTTATCACAAGTTATGCCAAAACATACGTGCTACACCAAGTACTAACAATAACCATTCCAGGAGAGGATACAGCATCAAAGTGAATCACAGCACAGGGGGTAGATACAAAACATGAATGTGAGAGCGTACAGGGAAACATGCAGTCTGAGCACATGAAAGGCACTCCACAGCAGCTATCAACTATTCTGTCCTTCAGTATTAAGTTCCTGCCCTCTAAATATTACCTATGTAATAGCTTATTTCACTATGAACCAACTACTCTGGAACTACGACAACATCCTCATAATATTCATACTGGAAAGGGAGGTAAATTCTGTTCTTCCTACAGCTGGAATTCCTGAGGTCCACAAATATGGACCTTTCTCCATCAGTTCTATAATGACGGGTGTTGGAATAAAACCAGGACCAGCATCCAAGATTTGCAACAGTACCACTCTTCTTCTCGGAAGAAGAAAATGCATAATGTAGACATATATTGTCATTTTTAAAAAAAAGGAAAAAAAAAAAAACACCAACATAAAACCACTTATCTCTAGTACCTTAGAGTACCCTGCCATTTTCAATGTAGTAACAAACTCAGTATCTTACACTGAGAGCAAGATGCCTCCATAGGCTGTGATGGTATACTCAGAAACACATAGTACCAGACTAATTCTGCTCTTATCAAAGCGAGTGACGGCACTTAGAAAAATTCCAACTACCGTGTCCTTCCATAGTCTCACAGGATCTAAGTGATATAGTTACCTGTGATATCATTTTCTTCCAACAATCTTTTTTAAGGGAGCAGTTGATCAAACCCACATGAGAACACAGTACTATCTGCACACTACACTAGAAGTCATCTCTGGTACCAGCAGAGGAGACGAAAATGGTTATGAGAAGATGGTGGTCGCTATTTCCTCAAATGTCACTGCATGGCTATTGCTCCTTTACAACAACATTTGCTAAGTAGCATGCTTTGGAGGCATAGTTTTATGAAGAATATCAGATCACGCTGAACTAAGAAGTAGCTTGAGATTACAAATTCATCCTTTTGCTATACATGAGTACTGGCATATATGACCTTCAACAATTGTCACAAGAACAGAACAAACACCTCATTATCTTCATTACAGCATTGAAAGCCCCAACCGTTAGTAATTCTAATAAGCTTTGGCAAAAGCTATTTTAACACTTGGGGCAGTGAGGAAGGTAGAGAATCAAAGTCGCAGTCACAAGAATATTACTATTCAGACAAGGCTAATCTTATTTCTACAAAAATAAAGCTATCATCTCTCAAATGAAGCTAGTTCAGACAGCAATACAATAACCATTAAACTTACAAATTAGAGCTCCTAATCCTTGCAGCATGTTTGACTAAAAAAAGTAAACAAAGCACAGACCAGAAAGATAAACAAAGGTTTAGCAGGACCAGCAGTATGTCTAAAATGGAAGTTCCTCGAAGACAACTCTTACTTTTTTAATTATTTGCACCATGCACAAGATTAAAATAAAAGAAAGAAAAAAAAGGCAGGTCAGGCTCTGAAAATTAGAAAAGCTGCACAATATAGGCCTTACGTTACATGTCAAGTTACTCCTTTAAGACCTATCTTGCAGCAGTAAGTTATTGTTGCTGAAATCCAAGACTTCTGTATGAGCAACTTGTGATGTTAAAATACCATGGATTCTAGCGTCTTATCTCTTTTAACTGCTGACTGGAATGGACTCTGTTGAAGAGGAAGTAAAAGCAGGGGGGTTACATTTTTCATGTTTGCCTCAGGCTACTAAAAGAAAAATTCAGGACTTTTTCCAAGGTATGTCAGTACCAACGATGTGTCACATGTCATTACTTTATAATTAGGCTGATAGCCAAAAAGAATAATGCAGCTGACATTCTATTACAATAAAAAGTATTCCCTAAGGCATAGAAACACTGACACAAGCATCTTAAAAGGCAGTGTAAAAATGATATAAGGAACTATCTATCTGTGCTGCTGTCTTTTCCATCGCAGATTCAACTAAGTAACTCTAAGTTATTCATGCATTGAATATTTAATTATCCTATGCTGATTTAAAGAAAATATTTCATATCTGAAAGCAAAATGCAATGAAACCCTTCTTTGTCTTTGAATACAAACTACTATGAGAATATTATGCTATCTACACTCTGTATTACTCTAGATTACAATTTGATAATCCATCTTTCTTCACAAACCAAATACATTTTTAAAAACTAGAAAAAAATAGAAAAGAAGAAAATTTGCAATTTACTTGAAGTGCAAAAATGATTCTATAATGATTCAAGCCTTAAATACTGAATTTGTAAACACCACAACTTCATTCTGTATAAGATTTTCTATAAAGTGCTTCTGACAGAATCAGGATTTAGGAAACCCAGGGCTGTAACTCCATGTCGTTTAGAACGTGCTTAGTTCAGGTGTCTAAAAGTTAGACAGACTAGTGGAATTACCAGATTACAAAATTGTGGTTTATAGCCAAAGTAATGGTCTTCACTCAGCATGGCCAAATTTTAGTTCTTTGTTAACACAACTAGTAAGAGCTGTCCCATCTATCCCTTGCAGATACATGTTACAAAATATGTGCTATTCCATGTATCAATGTTGTATATACTACTGGAAGAAAGCATTTCCACATTTGTGGGTTTGGGCAACCTTATTCAAAATATAAGACTTCGAATTCAGTTTTATTCTGAAGCTAGCCAATAGCACATTTACATTTTTTTCTAACAACTATTAATACTTCTCCAGTTGGCCAAAAAAAAAACCAAAAAAAGTCCTTCATGAAGCTGGCAGATCTAGTTCTTTGTTCACTCTGCGCAGCGCTTTCATTTCCAACACAATGACAGACAGAGGAGTATTGTGTTTTCAAATGTATTACAAGGAATCCTGTGATTTAGCTGTTGCTATTGAAGAATTATATTCAGAGATGATATATTCTGATGTGAAATTATTTCTACTTAACTATCCTCTTCTTACGTTCTAGAGACAGAATTTATAACACATTTGATTACAGCAGTATCACACTGCAGAAAAAGGCAGGTAACTTTTAAAAAAGTCATCTATTATTTGTTGCCCATTCCTTGAATACTGCCAAAGGAGGGACTACTTAGTTTTGTCTCTGTACTCTAACACTAGTGTGCACAATTTTGAATGATCTTTTGATTCACCATGCTACAAAAATAAATTGACAGGTACAAACCCAAATATGGCAACTAATGCTGTAGAAGGTCAGAATTCTTTGGAAGTTTAATACTCAGTGCACCACTTCCACTTCAGCAACAACAAGAGAAGGACCACTGCTGCACTGGTAGACACAAACTGGTATCATCCTTTTACCGCTGATTTGCGGAGAACTGAAAAGGTGTTTGATGCTTTGATTTGCTGCACATACACCTGAGGTTTTGTGTCCTATCCCCGTTCCCCATTTTCAAATTTCTCCTGCATCACCAGGATTCTCATCACTTGCCTCAGCAGTTCCATTTCAATCTGGAGGCTGCTCAGGGGCAATGTTAAATATTGGCATGAGGTCACACTAAATATAATGGGTCACAAGCTTGACCAGTTCCTCAGACAAAGTCACCACGGGAGAAGAGAAACAGTGTCTCTGTGCTCCCCCTTCATATACTAAATAAGCTGAGAAAAGACTTCTTTCTCAGCATGGAAGTACATGACAAATGTGGAAAGATTTTATTTAGAAAAATCAAAAAGCTATAATGAACAATATGAGCTTTGATATATTGCTTTTAATATATGCAACATACTTTCACATATAAATTCATGCATACAGCTGCATTTTGAAACACACTTGCGGTGTTAATGGCAAGGTAACCTCGTATTTTTCTAGATGTGCATTCTTACATAGATGGATAACTAAGGTTAAGTTCATAAATTCACTACCTTACGTAAAAAGAGCCTAATTTTTCAAATAGAAAATACAATCAACTAACTGAAAATCAGCAACACATTTGAAAATAGGAAGAGAAAAAAAGCATGCATCAGACTTTGACTTGAGACTATTTTTTAATTTCTCGGAAAAGAACACTTAACCACAGTTACTGGTGATACCTCACTTCACCTCAAAGGCTAAACTGACTATGTCAGATGCCTTCTATTACAGTTAACTTGCAAAAAGAAAAGTCAATGCCTCTAACAAAGTAAAGATATTGATTTTTTTTTCCACCTGATAAAAACAACCACAAACAAGTTAGAAAGCACTGTGTTCTAGGAATAAACAAGTAGTTGCATAAGTATGTATTTCAGTTTGTGACAGTAAAGTTATTTTTCTCCCTTATCACTAGAATTTATTTTGTTATTCTTTTTTGAGAAATGCAATTAAATCTTTACAAAAAAATAAATGTATAAATGCATCTCAAAATCCCCAAGCATTTACGGTCACTTAAAGGAAAGCACAGTGGCTAAATAAGCCCCACTACTGGAGTTCAATGTCTGGAAATTTGTATATTGATGCTATTAGAATAACTGCATTAAAAGTCCTTCCCACCAAGAATCCCTGGAGTGTGTGTGTTTGGTTTTTTTTTAAGTTGTGGCAACTGCAGATAAATAATATCTTTAATCAGTTTTTGCCCTTATATGAAATAAGTTAATGGTTCAGACTTCCCTGCGCTCTGAAAATCTTTGCCCGGAGACAGAAATACAAAATATTGTCTTATACAGTTAATATTTAGCTCTAAAATATATTAAATCATTTTACAAATAGATTTTATAGGTGAGCACTTTAACTCAAAACATATTCCAGTCTCTGGCACATCACCACCATCACATATCATATGTATCAATGCTGAAAGTGAATGAAATGCATCAAGTACTTCAAATTGAAAACAAACTGTTTCTGAACATGATGTAAAGTTGACATGTGTGCATATTTTACCATTTAAAACAACAGATCCAGTAATTTCTTAAAACAGGAGTCCCTAGTAGTACCTGGGATATAGATGTACTATGCACATGCCATTTAAACTGCATTAGGCAGCACAAATGTCAACAGACAGAAAACATTCCAAATTAGTGGCAGGTGATCATGTTCTGAAATCAGACCGCTCTGGTCAACGCAAAGCACAGCAGCAGCATCTATTCATGAAGTTGGAGAGAAACAGAAAAAATAATGGCCTCACTTGCTAGGCAAAAAAGTCCAGTACCTCACCATTTCCTGAAGTCCCTTCCTCAGCTTTTGAAAAACACAAAGGCTTACCTTTCTGTATACCAGCATGTTTGGGGATTCATCAGCCACCCCATTGCTGCTTTGCCCATAATTATTTCCTTGTGCCATGTCCCACGAATTTGATCCGCTTTTGAACGTTGCACTGTAAAAGGTAAAAGTGGTTTCAGTAAGACATCACCTCAGGTCTCCTTCCTTCTCTGATGATTAATGGACCCGACTTTCTACCAACATATTACCAGAATCACTGTATGCCCTTACTCGACCGATATTTACATCAGAGCAAAGCTACTAATTCACCATTTACTGTCATTACTCTCTTTTGCCTGTAAATAATGAATGTAATATGTTAATTTAATTTAGACGTTAATGAATTGTCACTTCGAATAGCTCCCTGACATACCACTAACAACCATATCATGCAGACTCCTCCTCACAAAGCACTCCTTCCTCCCCTGCACAGGCTTCACCAAGGGATGATCCGCACTTTCCAGACCACAGCTTTGGGAGGACTGACTCGGCCCACGACTGCGTATTCAGCACTGCCCTCTCCTCTCAGCTCGGGCCACAGCAACTTTCGCAACCCTCAAACGCACAAAAAGCAAACCAGATGCTTTAAACTTCTCCTTAATTCACCAGCACGTGTGTGCTCTTACACATATGCGAGGGAGGGAAGAAGGTGATGGGGGGAAAGGAAGAAACAAGCCAGAAAACCTTTCCGGTTGCTTTCACCTACTTTCATCGCACTTCACCGCAAAACACCGGCTCCGCCGCCAGCCCCGTCTCCTCCCCGCCCTCCCCCCGGTCACACGGGAGCTGCACTAAGCAAGAGCTCAGATCATGCCGTAGCTCCGGCTTTGCACGCAGGTGTAAGAATGTGCTCCATCTACAGACCACACCGGCGGTTGCGGAGAGCCCGGGAGGGCTGAGCTCTACTCCAAACGCTTACCTCCAAAGCCCTCCCCTGCCCCCCAGCCCTCTCGGGTGCGGGCTTTACTGCACCTCGTCCACAGCGCCGGCTCGCCCTGCCTTGCCCCCGCACTGCCC
>NW_009661370.1:2003155-2008343 GCF_000708025.1 Charadrius vociferus
CCTCCTCCTCCTCGGCGCTCTCGGCTCGCTCACCAAAAACAGCGGCCAAGAAACTGCAGCTGCCAGCAGATCTGGCAGCAGCCCCTGTAAATGAGATTAGGCAGCACTGGAGGGCTGGGCAGGAAGAGAATGTGGGCTAATGGGATAGAGAAGGAAGGGGGGGAGTTGGTGGTGAAAGACGCTGGTGGGGAAAGTGTGTCGCCTTCTCCTTCTTACTCCTTTACCGAGAGCAACAGGGAGATAATCTGCCCGTTCTCTGCCTCATGCTGGACACTTCATGTATTTTTTTTTTTTTTTTTCAGTAAGAACTAGGGAGAGTTTGTGCCGTGTTGGCACTGCAGACCTCTCTGAGCAGTGGAACAGAGAAAGCAGCGAGCAAGTCTGTTCCAGCCGGATAGGAAGGAGCCCTGAGGACATCTCAGGACACCCTCAGGGCTGTTTTGCTATGTCCCAGGCAACTGCCTAATTTGTGAAGGCCTAGAGTTGACCACGATAAAAGAAAAAAAAAAAAAAAAAAATCAGGTCTGTAAGTCATACTTCCTCATCATATATGGACAAGAATGCTTTCATTTTCCAAAGGGGTTGAAATGCCCAGAACTAAACAACCACAAAAACACAAAATAGTTAAGTTGTTAAGCTTTGGGATATTCCCATTTGAAAGTGTCTTTTCTGGAAATAGTAACTCTTACTACAAGGATGATCTTTCAAAACAGGTCGTCGTCTTCTACTGTACGCTGCACCTCGTGAAGTGTGCACTGGTAAGCCACACAATTCAAGCATGGAGATATCCACACACACTGTGTCATCTCCACTTTTACTTTTTCTACCTGACATCTCAAAGAGACTCAGATCAACACTATCTTGCTAGAAGTTTGCTATTTTCAACTACTTTTAACTACTCTTCCAAACTTTGCAGAGGCCTTCAGATCCTTTAACAGAGAATGTGATAAATTAGCTAAGGCAACAATAGGGAGTCACAGTGGCCACAACAAAATAAAGGACAAAGGACAGGGCTGATCTGGACTTCTTGGAGAGCTGAGGAAAGGAAGACATAGGTCCTAGAATGACCACACAGCGTAAAGAAAGATGATCTCCAACATGAATAGGAACGCTCTTCAGAGAGAGAAGTATTAAAAGGCTGAAATGACTCAACATAGAATAAGAATCAACAACTCAGTTCAATGAGATTTATTGGCAGCGAAGGAAAGGAGCTCTGCAGCAGACATACAGACACTGTATGTCTCCACTTTTACAGAGGAATTTAGTGCGTCACAAGGAAAAGGCAATGTGGAAACAAATGGTGTGGACCAGAGAGAAATCTAGAGTTTTGAGATGGAAGAGAGATCAACACAACTGAAAGAATTCAACAGCCCAAGAGGAAAGCGAAGGAGTAACAATGGTGAAAATAGGGGGAAGAGAAAATTATGAAACTAGAGAATAAAGAGAGGACTGAGAAAAGCCTCGTTTCCCATTAAAATCCACTTAATGTACAATAGCATCTTGATGAGACTAAGCAATGAAATTTGAATCAAAATATTAATCTTCCAACACACCCTGTGATTCAGTCCAGTCCACTGTTGAGAAATGGGTGCCAGCAACAAAGATCTCAGCCTATAATTTCCTAGTTTTCACACAAGCGTCCTAAATGAACATCACTGCAGTGCTCAGATCTCACAGATTTGACTACGTAAGATTGACAGGTGTACTGGAAGTGAAAGGAAATGCCTCCCAAGATCTGTTAAGAACACAAAAGGACACCCTTGTGGTTGTATGGCATCAAAATGAACTCAATCTTATTTATCAGACTGGTGTCTAAATTTCTTTCTGAGAGTAAAAATAGGAACTGCACAAAATACGCTTTAAATGTAATTATACCCTAAAAGAGCGATAGGAGGAAAATCATTAAAAATATTGATAATACACATATTCTTTCCATTTGTTCTGCCAGCCAACATTTAACATAGTAATTGTGTTAAAGGGCATAAAAAAAAATAATAAATCAAACCTTAGCAAGTTTCCAATGAAGTCATACCTTTGTTTTTTTACTCTGCCTCATCTTGTTACTAATCCAAGTGGGGAAAAAAAAAAAACTAGAGAAAAAGAAACTCTTTTGTACTGCAATTCTTGGACTACATACACGAAGTTGTTTACAAGATGACTCCAATCTACCTATTTACTATAAGCTATTCAGCAAATGGATCTTGGCAGGGGTTATGTGTCTTTGAAAAACTCCCCAACAAAGCTGACTAATTCAAGCAGCAACATTTCCAAGCTTTTATCTTCTGAGAATCTCTTCAAAACTAAAGGCAGAGGTATCCCCAACTGAGTTAGATTTTGGCTATACTGCCTCTAATCTTGCCTTTGCTTTAATTTTGCTTGAACCATTCTGATTAATTTCACAAATAAAGTAAAATACAAAATGCTATACTAGTTAGGTGAGGTTTATATATTTTCTTTGAAAATAAACAAATTTCATTATCATAAATGAAGTTCTAAAGCACGTATGTAGACAGAGCAATGACTTGAACCTACTGAAGTCAACTGGTGTTTGTCCAGTAACATCAAAAGGAACTATATTTCACAGTCTTTAATCTTGTCCTCAGAACCAGAGGAATAACTTAAATATCCCA
Organism: Charadrius vociferus; assembly: GCF_000708025.1. Taxonomy (NCBI): domain Eukaryota; kingdom Metazoa; phylum Chordata; class Aves; order Charadriiformes; family Charadriidae; genus Charadrius; species Charadrius vociferus. The sequence goes on from NW_009661370.1 coordinate 2,005,786, forward strand.
GTGATGTATCTTATAACTACAGACTTGCTACATTGAAACACACCAAAAATTTTTCCACTCCACCAGCACGTCACTATCAAAATGAAATCAAAGCTCTAAACCCTGAAAGGGTTAAACAGAAGAGAAGACCAGAAACAACCCAACAGAATTTCCTTTTTGTTACCATTTTGTGGGGAAAGAGAACTTGGGCTAGACTACTTCCATAAATGCAAGTAAAAAGAAAATAATTTATTTTAAAAATACATAACTGGGTAATCTCCTTCGAATGCAGTTGGATGTGTTTGTTCAAGAGCCTATAAAAGGCTTTAATTCATAAATTACTTACACATCTTTCCCATGTTGGGAGTCATCACTTATCTCATACACAACCAGCATTAGCATCCCCAGAAATCATGGTCTGCCAGAAGAGGAATGGCCTGTTTCAAAATGCAAGGCAAAACTACTCATTAATAAAACAAAGATGATGGGAAAGGCTGCCAAGGGGCAGCTTTATCTAACAAGGCAATAAAGTACGCACGATTCAGCAAGGTGGTGACTATATTTTCTGTGTTTAGTTTGCATTGTCAATACAACTCAAGTATTCCAATAACATATGCACATGGTACTCATAACACACAGGCATTTTTAAGTCAAAATATTATGTCAGGAAGTACCCGGAGGTGAAAGAGATCAGGAATTTTGCTGTCTGTCCTGCTGACCAGTGCTGTAGCATTATGTTAGTATGCTGCCTATATCCATCAATTTATCTCTTGTCTTATGCCTAGACTGAATGTTCCTCTGCGTAAAGACACACTGTGCCAACCCTTACCACAGAATGATCCTCTTCCATGACCAAGTCTTTAAAACATTACAGCATTATAGACAATCACATTCAAATTTACTAAAATAACATCCCAGTCAACTAGGCTCTGAACACTGACATGAGTTAATACTGTGCTACGTTAAAGTCTAAAACCCATTTTTTTCCCGCTAGCCTGGTTAAGTACAGAGATGATCCACCTACTTTAATTGAACTGATACATTTGTGACCCTACAGAACCACATGGGTTTCAGTGCCGGGCTCTGAAGTGGTAGCTAGCGATTCCAGGCCCAATCCTTGGCCTTTCTGATGAGATTTGAACACCTGCTTCTTCAGGAGTGAATTGCAATCAATCCATTTAATGTAGGTCTTCAAATGTCATTCAGATGATTACAGGTTACAGTAAATATTTGCTAGAACTGAACCCAGGACTGACTTACAAACTCCACCACTTCCTGCATGGCACTTTTTTTAAGCCCTAGGCACTGGGTTTACTGCCTACCTGCCAACCCTATTGAAACTTTAATTACCTTTGTCAATTTATGATGCTGAAGATCAAAGCTATTTGTACTTTATCGGTTAGGGCAAGAGCTATAAAAAAAAACCCAAACCCCAAAAAGAAACCAACAACAAAAAAAGAGGACTTTTAGACTTTTAAAACAGAAAAGTAGGTGGTAACTAAAAAGCAAGCTAGATTTAACAAGAAAAAAACCTCAGAACTGATAGAACAACAACAAAAAAAGCTAGTCATGGACAGACTTAATTTCACAGGAATCGAAAATTGCTAGAAATAAGGAAAGCCCATATTTCCATAACTTTTTTTAAAAAAGTATGAGAGATATATATACACACACCCCATATATATCACACTGTACAATTTGCATATATTTAAAACTTTAATGTAACAAATTTCATATCCTACTGAAAATGTAGATTATTACTGACAGAGAAAATCCACACCTACATAGAATTTGATATCAATATGGCGCCCCACCACAGCTATTCATGGAAATCCAGCAGCTTCTACAGACAAAGCAGAACAACTTCAAGTACTTGTACTGCAGTCTCGACGATGAAGCCAGTTCTAATTACAGCCAAAAGAGGGCAGTCTTTCTCAGTCAAAGAGAAAGAGGTTACATTAGTTATCTGATACACAAGTCGTATGGATCAACTTTAATTTTCTTTCGACAGAAAAAACTACCACAACCAGCTGTACACCCTCATTTCCTCAAAAAGTGAGAGCATTTACAGAAATGAGATGTATTACACTGTATTCCTTAATAACTGCCTGGAAGACTCGAGATTAATTACTTCTGATTTTACATCTAAGCTACCAGCCACAGAAAACAAGCAAGCATGTAGCAATAGAACCAATATCCAGGGGAAAAAAAAAAAAAAAAGAAGGGGTTTTGAGTCAAATTTGGATCTCATCATACCAACACCCTCGACTCAAGCAAGGTTCTGAATACTGGTCTCCCAACTGCAAAAACAGCTCTTGGGGAGGCTTTTTTATTTTGTATAAAACCATCATGTAAGACACAGAACAAACCTAGAGTTTGGGGAACAGGAAACTTGGTCTCTGCTTCAGATAAAATATTTAAAATAAGGGTGTATTTCTCTCAGCATCTCTTATTACTTGGCATTTATGACACTCTCCTGAGAGGCAAAAGTGAGAGATTTACAGGTTAATATCCACATCTTCAGGTGCTGCGTACCTCACATAGGAGTGCCCAACTACTGAGCAACTTTACATGACCTA
>NW_009661370.1:2008429-2030805 GCF_000708025.1 Charadrius vociferus
TTTGCTCACCGGCACTGATTTTAAAATAAAAAAAAAAAAAAAAAAAAAAAACCAACCAAAACAAAAAAAAACCCAACCCATAGTGTTTGGGGTTTTTTTTTGTGGCTAAAACAACAAAAATCTCCAGCAAACCAAGTAACTGGCCCTTCCCCTTTATTCCTCACAAAAATCTGTCAGTCCTGATTCACAGGACTACATTTGCTCAGATCAAAATAGAACAAGTCACTTATTAAGGATTAATTAGGAATAAGTCACTGATTTAGAATCCTTTGGCATGAAAGGACTAGAGAAAGGAGGACTCTTAAGCCCTACAAAGGGAGGGGGAAAAGCACACCATGTATGAGAATCCCATGGTTACAAACCAGAGCAGATTAATTGTTGAAAGACATCATAACAGAATTAACAGGAGACACTGAGAACTAGCTGGAGGAAAAATTTGCGTGGCAAAGAATTGAGCTGATAAATAAAAATAACGCAGCAGAAGAAAACAGGAAAAAAAAAACCACAAGGAAAAAAGAAGAGGCTCAGAAAAGATCTAGAAAGCACAGAATGAGACATAGGACTTGGTTAGCAGGGGGCGGTTCTTGCAAGCTGTTGAAAAGGTTTTGGGGGAAGTGGCAGATGCATTTAAGAAGTTCATAAGGAGAGATTAAAGGAGAAACTGAGAAATTTACAAAAGTAAAAACTGTCCCTTAGTGTATCTGATCTCCTCCTGTTTACACAAAGACAGAATTTCTAGAAGCTTCTGACAAGTAAGTAAGTCACCAAAAAAAAACCCCTACATGCTGAATTTTCTAGGTTTTTGTCAGTTGTCAGAGATGTTTTCTCTTATTAAAAAAATAATTTTTCTTCAACATAGCTTTTTAACAGCAAGCTAAGTTTACACACACCACAAAAAAAAAACAAACTGTGGCAGCTATCAAGTCAGGAAATAGCTTCAAATGGTAGCACCACACCATCATAGGTAGCCTGCAAGTGTCAAACTATGCAAGCTACTACTGAAATTCCCTGCTTTGCTCAGTCCTTCCAGCAATCAGGGTTGATGTGACTTAATCGAATTAATTCATTGAGCTGAATGCACTGGAGAAAGAGAGAGCTCAGCAGTTTAACAGGCTTTGTTCATCATTTTTCTTTCCTTCCCCCACCTTTCATTTTGAAGTTCCCTCTATCGTTCACGAATTCCCTGCCTCACATCCACGGATAATCTAATCAAACAGCTTTTTCCCCCAAGGTCACTTTGTTTTTCTAAAGGTTTAAATCAGCCAGAATCAATTCACTGATTGTGCATCACAAACTGAACCAATCTACATCCATTTATATCCAAGTACACACAATAAATATAGTTATTCCCTCACAGAAATAAATGGAGCCTTCATTCATTTAAAACTATGTAGCATTCAGACTGAAATGAGGGCTTTGCTTTTATTTTTTTAAGGAAAAACAATTAATTTTTTAAAATTAAAAAAAAAAAAAGAATTAAATTCTCCAGAAACTCAAGGGACTAAAAATTACAAAAAGCAAATAAGCAGGTGCCAATGTTGGCTAAAGATTCCCATTGACAAAAAAAAAAAGAAGAAAAAGTAATAGACCATTAACTAGGGGTATGAGGGTTTTTAAAACCACAGTATAAACTCGAGTCCTTCCCAGAACTCAACACGTATCACAAAGATTTTTCCCTTCAGACTACAGAATTATTAGCGGTCATTCAACTTTTATACAGTTTCTCAAATATTAAAGAAAACTTCCTTAAACATCCAGAGTGCAGATGTACAGTTCAAAACAATTGGCTGAGAAAGCAAATTATATTTATTTAAAAAATCTTGGCTGTATTCTCTCTGAAATCATAACAAGAATTTAGGAAGAAGAGTTCGAACAACAATAAATCTATGTGTTCAGAGTAGTCAGCCAGAACTGTTTAGACAGACAAGGAAAGTCTTACAAAAACTTTGATATCGTAAAACTTGCCTCAGCGTCTAAGTTTTGGGAGTCAGTGAGTAAAACACATATCTTGACTTAAACTATACTAGAATATCAAGCCACTTTGCAAGCGAGGAAAACGAAGTAATCCTGACCTAGAGCTCATAGCCTGAAATAGCCAGACAGTGTGGTAAAACAAGAAGTAGAAGATAATTAAAAGATGCAAGACATGCAGGAAAAGAAATGTAATTTTGTGTACTCTTTCCAAAATGTCTGATCTTTGTTACTGTGCACTGTACTATTCTCTAGTTAATGTAAAGAACTGCTAAACAGAATGATATATGCAGTTGGCTTTGTCACTAGCTTCTGCTTCAGTACTAGAAGCAGACAGTGAAGCCTGACAAGGCATCTGACAGATAAAATGCTTAGCATGAAAAAAAATGTTTTCTCTCCAATATATCAATTGTTTAAACCCTTTGTTTTTTTGGTTTGTTTGTTGTGGGGTTTGGGTTTTTTTTTTTGCAAGGGAATGGAGACAGAAAGGAGCAGTACAATAAGCTGGGGCTAAAGAAAGAAAAGCTTTCCTACAGGTGATAGGGCACTAAAATTTTATGCAAGGGAATCGGGCAACCTGCATGATATTTGCAGAATATAAACACTTGTCTTGTACGGGAGGAGAGCAAGATATTTAGTCACGGGCCTTTGGATAACAGAAAAGAGAGAGATGGAGACAAGTGAATAAAGAGGCCATGATAGTCAAGGCAGGAAGGTAGCCTGAATACATCCAGACTGAAAAATGTTCCACAGTGGGGGAGGACAGCACCACTTATTTAATAAGGAAGCAGACTGAAATCAGACTCCACAATCTCAATGACTCTGTATGCAAAATGAAACTTGTGCAACTCTATGTAAAGGAAGAGGATGGACTAGGATGAGAAAGAGGGAGAGAGGAGGATAATTCAAAAAGCAAGGATTGATCCCATTTTCTCTGCAAATTGGTTAGACTATCAAGATAAAATTAAGCAAAGGAAAACTAAATCCAAGGACATACAAGAAAAAGAAATCTGAGCACTACAGAAAAGAAGAATGGACTTGGCTTTTCATCTCAACAAAGAAAAGAGAATGAAGGTAAGGTTCAGGGAGTCATAGGGAACCAAGATAATTGGGGACTGGACAAAAAAGCAAAGAGCATTACAGGCACACAGCAAAGAGAGTTCACTCTTCCTGGGCAAGGACAACCAGTCTTCAAAATTAGTTAGTACCATCTAATTCCTGACTACAAATAACAACAGAACAAGTTCTGAGCAAGTTTCATACAGAGAGAGCATGGCTTTGTATCTAGGAATAAGTTTAGCTACTATAGAACAAGGCTGGCTGCAAAATATGAAAAACGAATTTATTAGTCTAAGCCACAATAGTTTTCAGGGATTTCCCTAAAGGCACAAAAAAACACAATAGGGACTGCAAAAACCTAAGTAAATGGCTTTTATGTGGCAGAGGGAACTGAAATTTACATTTGTGAACTCATAGCAATGTTCACAGTTTCTTTCACACGCTCTCCTATGCAGCACTTGCTCATCTGATAGTGCTACAAGATGTTAATGCAGAGGATATCTAAAACTTTTGTGTTTGGTCTCATGGTACTACTTGTTCTACATTCATGACTGTGGCTACATAATATATGCAATAGGTAATTTTATGTCATTATACTGCAGTTTTATCTACTACACATTCATCAGAGAAAGGGGTTTCATATTGGCTCAGATCATTTCAAACAATTCGATAGTGGAAGAATAAACAGAAGTGAAATCTGGCTTTAGCTCAGTTAGTTCACCTTAGACCAGAAACTCACTTGGTGAAAAGCAGCAATCAAGACACTTCCTTTGGTGTGTGGCAGATGTTCAGAAGTGACCAATGGTTAGGCCCACAGATCCAACCACAGCTCTTCTCAGTTGACTTCATGTTTCATATCTGAGTTGTTTGGAGATTATTTCTATGCCCATATTACCATTTCAGTTCTCAGAAGTGGAGATATTTTTCATTCTCCAAAAACATCACTGAACGTTGCAAACATGTTAAGAGGAAGGACCTTGAAATATGGAACCAACCCTGCAATCTAGACTGGTAATATCTTCCAAAGTAATAATCGCTTTCACAGCAAGATTCATCAGGCATGAGACTCACATCCAGGAAGCAAATTGTAAGTACGGAATTGTAGGTACACACCCCTGCCTAACCACTTTTTAGGCAACTAAATGGCACTTTAGTTTGGTGAAGCATATTCCAGTATATTGTTGCTAATGTTATAAATGCCTACATTGCTTTGCCAGTCACAATACAGCTTACAATTACTTGTCCTTCTCAACCTCATCCCTGAGGGTATACACAATATCCCAATAATTTGTATGCAGGCACCTGTGACAATGGAAGGCCAGCATTCATTCCTTAGAGCACAAAGAGGATAAAGTCCTGAGCTTGAACTGATGATGGGCAATTTAACAGTAACATAAAAATTTTTCCATTCAAAAAGTTACCAGGTAATAATGCTGTCATCACAGAATACTAGTGCTGCATTCACAGTAGTCCTTTTCACCCTGGCCGCTCTCCATTTCACTATCCGGCACTTGAGCAATGCTACCTGGATAACCTCTCCATGCCAGCAGTTCAGAGGGAAATGAACAGGACAGAAGTCACGCTTCCTCCTCCTCGTACACAATGCTGATTCCTCCTTCCTGCAGTCTGCAGAAAAGGAAAGAATCGCCACTCAGTACTGCAGTCTGTGGGTACAGAGATGAGACTGCTTTGAAGCAAGGATTCCACATGTCAAAGCAGCCAAAATTATACTGCAGTATTCATTCTGGGACAAAAGCCCTCTAAGAGTAACTCTCTGCAACTCCAGAGAAATGAGATACAGTCAGCAGCAAAAGCTTAGTAAAATAACAGAGAGCGCCACCTCACAGGTCCTTCCTTCCAAACCACCGCTGTCCTACATCCTAAACGTGAGAATGCTGTCACAGTATTTACTGATATCAAATATTCATACTGTCATCCATCAGCATGAGGAAGTGAGGAGTTTTGCTATTTCAACATACTATCTTTTCTGCAATATTCCAAGACCCTTCTTTGCACAGTGCCCTTGCCAAAGAAGACATTATTAATTTATTTTCATAGTGGAAGCCAAGTAGCTCTAAAACATCTCTAAACCAGCCTTATAGAAACCATCTCGAGAAAAAAAAAGAGCACCATAATTAAGAGGCAAGAAATCAGGTATGATCTTCAAAAGTTCCAATAGGGTATTTAAGAGGTGGTATCTCTTCCCTTTAAAAATAAATAAATAATCACTTAACAAATGCAACACTGATGTCCAAGCCCAATAAAGCACCCCTCCCAACAAGGAAATCTGAGCACATAGTAAACTCTGACTGGCTTCACTTAATGCTGATGAAGTATTTTTGCAGACTTTCTTGGAACAGTACCTAAAACATTACAATTAAACACATGAAGCAGCAAAAATGGGAATGGAAAAAGGAGCTTTCTAGGGCATCACAAGTGGGACATAATGCATGTTTAATTTTTTTTTTTTCAGATTTTTAACTTTTTTAATTGTGTTTAATTAAAATAAACATATTTACATTACTCTCATGCAGGCTAATGTTGCTCTAGTCACCAAATGCTTTGTCGTTTGTAATTATCAGTTTTAACTGTACAGCTTTAGTATTTCACCTCTGTAAATTAAATTAGACTACTTGGCAAAAAAAAAAAAAAAAAAAAAATCAAGTATCTCCACCATTCACTTTTTAAGTAAACACAATTTATTGCATCCACTTTTAGGCACCTATCTTACATGGTTCTTATTGTCTATACCAGTGCAATGTAATACAAGGGTAGAGGGTCTTGTTTGACTGTGTCTTGTTCTAAACAAAGGTTTTCACTTTCTGGAATTGCCAGAGGCTACGGCAAAAACACCTTTCAGGAAGGCAAAATGGGAAAGAACTCCTTTCTATTTGCCCTGCTGTACTGCAACTAAGTTATATCCAGGACACGCAGATAAACTATAGTGTCTTCCTGATTTATTTCTCAAAGAGATGGGGAAAAGATTGAAAGCAGTCATGATTATCAGAGAAAAACCTCCATTACAGAGCCTTGGAGGGCTCTAATTCCTAGTTATGATGCTGGCAGCATGAGTCAGTTCTGGGTTGCCGAGAAACTACCCTCTTCCTTTCCTGTGTTGTTTTCCCTCAGTAGGAACACACTGGCTTCAGAAAGCGAGACGCTAACTGACCTGGAAAACTCATTTCTTGTATAGTGAATTCAAAGTCCAACCTGCTCACTGGGGGCTGAATTTCACCCTTCAACTACAGTGTTCCAGTGCCGAGACAGCAACGAACCTTTCCCTTCTCTGCCTAGTTTTCTTTCTCTCCATCCTGCACCTTTTTTTTTTTTTTAAATACTTTACAGACAGGCATACTAAGGTAACTGAAAAAGTGAAATATTACAAAGAAAGGGGTGCAATAAAACTGCATTCAGTAGAACCTTTCAGTGGGTATTACTATAGCTCCTACTGGGAGGAGGGCTGAGAGAGAAGCAAAAGGATAAAATAAGGACATTTATTTCCATGACAATCTGTCACTTTTTTTTTTTCCTTTCTCTCCTCTCTCCAAACTTGTCCTGGATCACATACCATAAGCAATGCATAACATGTCTAACCACTACATCTTCAATGACCTTTGTAGGCAGTGAAAAAAAGAAAGCTAGACAAGTTGCCTTTTTGCCAAAGTTATATCTGAAATAAAAAAATACCTTTAAAAGATACATGCATTCTGCTTGGTTTTAGTTGTATCTCCATACATAAAAATATACTGCCTTTGAATAATGAGAAATTGAAGTGATGGTCAACCAACTCAATGAATTTTTTTGTTTTGTTTTGGAAAATGTAACAATTGTTTATCTCATATTGACCTATTTGTTTTCATGTAAGATAAAGTTCCCTATAAAGTTCTTGTTCTCCAAAAGCTCACTGTTCATATTTGTTACATTCAATGCTTATAGCATCACGGTTGCTACTCTATGGCCAAGCTGTTCAAAGTTAGACAGCTAATTGTAAATACAGACTATATACTAATCATCAAGGGGGAGGCAAGGCAATTTCATTGTCCTGTTTAAGGTATAAATGTATACATTAATTCAACTTTCTCCAGATACAAAAGAAAGCAAAAAATGGTTAACAAGCACATTATCCAACAGGACAGGAGAAGCTGTCTCCTTAGGTATGCCTGTACAGAAGATCCAAATTCGAATTGCTCAGAAGCATGCTGGGGGTGTGAAGGGATAGAAGGTGCATCAGCATGGAGCAGTGGAAATAAATGAGTATAGAGAAAATAAACCAAAATATTGAGTACCATTCAGTCTGACCAGGTCTGGGATTAGGGCAGGCAGAGGATCAAGTCTACCATCACATCTGCATTCACAGCTCTGCCAATAACCACACAAAAGAACTTTGCAAATGAATATTTCTTCTCACATGTTTTTAAAGCTTTAACAATAACCCACATGATTTAACAAATAAATAAATAAAAAGCTTTCTAAATGGTTTTGCCCCAGTCTAGATGAAGATGGAAAGTTTGGAGTTCTATTATTTCCTGTCTTATGTTTTGTCTTCATTTAAATTGGGACAAAACATCTGGAAAAGCTCATTCAAATATTGGTAATGCATCCCATAGCTCCTAATTCAAGTTAACTGGGAGCTTTGTCCAAGGTGGAGCCCTCTGCCAAACCAGCAGACCCTCCGGGCCATCCAGTCAGGCAGGAGCTCAGGAGCACGCAGAGCATCCACACAGAGCAAGGCACACCTTCCGAAAGCGCAGAAAAATCCAGCCTTTCTCCGGACAGCTACACTTCCTGACTTGTACAGCAGGACGCCTGAAAAGCAAGGACAGGCCTGGTAATTCCAGAGCTTTCAAAATCCCATCTTCAAAGCAAAGACCTTAGAAAGCACAGCTCCCCAAGGCACACTAAGGAAAAGGGGCTTTGGTCTCCTGACCCTGAGGAATCCCACCTGATGAGGCTTCTGTGAAACCTCATCCGAGCAACATCCTAAGAACCCAGGGAGCTTGTTTCTGACACATAACACAACAGAGACATTTAATACAAATACAGGAGATAACTATGGGAGAGAAGAGTGCAATAACCCTGGGTCACAAATGGGAGCAAGACTTAGTATGTTACTTGATGAATAGCATGAAAACAGACAATCTGGCATAGGGAGCAAAATAAGACTGAGAAATTTGCAGGTATGAAGCCAGCAGATGAAGGATTAGAGGCAAAATTAGGACCACAAACTTAAAGGAGACAGTAGTGAAAAAAAAAAAAAAATCTTTCTGACCCATAGTAAGTCAAGTACGATTAGATCAAAAACAGAATAAAAGGACCTAAAATAGGATTTGTCTTGCCAAAGAGGGAGGTAGGGACATAATAAGAGAAAGAGAAAACAACTTTAGCTTGCAGAAAGGCATTTCTCTCTGTAGACATTCATGTTTCAAGAAAGCTAGGTGTAGTATTCCTAGGATGACAGAAGTATGTTTTGCATGAGGGAAAGAAACTAGAAAGAAGGGCTTGTAGAAGACCCAAATACAGGAAAACATGAGCAACATCAAGAAGCAGTATCATGAGCAACAAAGACGATGTATTACTTCTGAAGAAAAAAAATTGCATTTGCTTTGTATTTTGAGACACGTAGCGTGTAAGGCACGGACTTTCGCACATTCCACAAACTATGCAGACCTGGATTTTCTGTAGGCTGTCAGAAAAATGCTATTTCTACAGGAAAACAGTATTGGTTTTTCAAAAATCAGCATTCAATACAAACCCTATCATAAGATCAGTGAGCACTGTTCCAGCTAAAGGAGAGTGTTTAGGAAAAGGATGCCCAATATTTTAATGTAACAATTCTCTTCATCATTTAATTTTGGACTTTTAATAAGATTGAAAAGCAGATCCTGACACTCTGACTAAATTCAAGTGCAGATAATTAGTATACTTTGTGGGGAAAATCAGATTTCTAAGGAATAAGTTATTTTCTAGGACTTCTGAACACCAACCAGCACTTGAATATCAGTGCTAGGTGAAGGTGTTTTGATTTATACAGCTGCTTTTCAAGTTGTTTCAGCAACTTCAGGCACAATTTCCACTGACTTCCCTGAACTTTGTGGGTTCAAAAGCTACAGACAGCACTCCATTCTCTGTTTGCTGACCATTAAGCTTTTTCAAAAAAATAAAACTAAAAAATTTAAAATTAAAAAAAGAGAGAGATTGTTTCATGGTCATTACTATTCTGGGAGAACTCAAACTTTAATCACATTTGTTTCCTACAGCATTTGGATATTGCTACAGACTCAAGATATCAGCCACCTCCTCCAAGATGCTGCTGCTGAGACTTTAATTGCTGAAAACAATTCCAATTTTTGTCACACTTGCATCCTTTAAGAGTTCAGTCCTATCTCGAAGTCCTTGTCTTACCGGGCTGTAGAACTGCATTTCTATGGGAAATGAAAGAGGCTGCTCTCCATTCACTTACTATAAGGAAGTGCGGCACAACTGTTTGCATCCACATGGCTAACCTGTCCTCCCTTAAAACAAGGGAGGCTTCTTCCCTACTGGCTATTGGAAACAGCCCCCAGCCCATGCTATCCATCTCAAGACACTGTCATGATTGCCTCAGGTCAAAAATCACACCAGGAAACTCACTGAATATGGAATTACTGGTCAGTGCTGAAACACAGCCCCTAGCCCTGCTAATTTTCCTAACATAGGTATAGTCTTAAGGCCTAAATTGGTTATTGCTCCATCCCCCACCCCTGTTCCACTAATGCACAAGGAGAAATGCAGTCACTTCACATGGGTTGCCTGAACAACTGACTTGTGGTCTGTAAGTACGGTCTTTAGAAAAAGACTGCTCTCAACTTTTTCTGAGCTCTCCCCAAGAGTGATATCATATCTTGTGATGTAGCAGTACAAAAGTAACAAGGTTTAAGATAACAGCTTCTTTATTCATTACAGTTACTGTGAATATTCTACTTAGAATTATTTTCAGACTATCATATTAAAGATGCGTTAAAGACATGCGACTCCTTCCCACTCCTTTAAAAAAAAGATGGGGGGAGAAATAAGCTGAACTAGAACAGTTTGTGAAAATAACACATCTAGTACTGAAAAATCACAAAGGCAAGAGCTATGCACTTAAAATAACCTTTTTTAGTTTAGTACAGATACTCTCTCATTTCCAAATTTAAGCAGGTATCCCTCCTACCCATTGTATGGCCAGCGCTGCCATGTTGAGAAGTCCTTGGGTCTCTAGAAGTGTACATGCTCAATGCCTTGTAAAAATAGTTCTTGGTTGTTCTTGCTGCAAGAATTATTTGTTTGAGGCTATAATTCCTCCTGTTCATGAACCCAGACTCAGTTCTGTTTTGGTTAAATTATAATGTGTTAGCAAAGCTTGCGATTTCTACAGCATGATGGAATTGTACTGACAAGATTCACTTGCCAAGGCAAAATATACAATGCTAAGGGATGAACAAGCAAGCATACAAAAGGCTGGTAATATCATCTATTAAAGCTGTCTAACACTGCTCTTGAAAGTGTGGAAGTTGCTTAGAACCAGAAACAGTTGAGCTAAATTTATTCCCACAAAAGGCGTTGGACCTAGGCTGAATTTTTCTAAAGTCTTCACCAAGATGGTGAATGCTGCCATGATCAGGCATTTCCCTGTATTTGCTGTTCTGAGCTGTTACGGAGCCAAGATGGATGCCAAAGCATACATTTTGAACCATTATCTTTTTGGGAGAAGAAAATCATGTATTTCATATGAAGGTGCCACAAGCAATGGAGAGGAACAGTTTTGGATGAAGAGCAAAGAAAATCTTTCCTCCTGGAAAGGCCAACTCAAAAATATGAGGGAGTTTTAAAGCGAAAGCAATACTAGAACTCTCTGGTCCTAACAAAAGAACATGAACTAAGAATCCAAAGCAGTAGATCCCCAAACTGGGAAAGGAGTTAGAAGGAAAGTGAGAGCTGGTGTGTAGGCAGAGAGACAGATTGTATATGGATCTGAAGGAGGACAGATACTGTTTTACACTGCTGAGTAATCCCAGAGTCACTTGTCCACAGAGGTACCTTTCTCAGCTGTACAACTGATTTAGGCATACGGATACAATATGACAAGCCTAAGAACAATGAAGACAGAAGGGTGACTTTCTACATGCTTTGACTGTCTGGGTTAAGAAGCAAAGTCTTCAACCTGTTGCAGACTCCTGCAAGCCCTTCTAGCGTACTTTGGTGAAGGATAGTATCTCACATCTCCCAGCAAGCTTTCAGCTCACAAGCTCAAGAGGCTGGGAGAGAACAAAAAAAAAAAACAAACAAACAAACAAAAAAAAAACACAACAAAAAAAAACCCCATAAATAGTTATCTAAGGAAGAAATATTTTCTTCCTGAAAACAAAAGGCAAAGTCTAAAGGCTGCCTTCCCTCTCTGAACAGGGAAAGCTGCTTTATTGTATAACACGTATCACTGAAGTAAAAATTAAAGACTCACAAAAATCTTAGAGTTACTTATATGGACAATCAAATCATATCATATAGACTTCACTGTTCAAAAGTTTTGGCTGGGACCCAATGCCAAATGATTTACTGGTTAGGGCTTCTTCATATCTCTTCTAAATATTTTCAGAACTGGCCACATTTAAAAAAAAAAAAAAAAAAAAGACAGAGTGGGCTGGGAGTATGGGGGAAATAGTATGGGGTTTTCTGTGTGGATTGGCTGTCTGAACTAGAACAGCACAAACTTTATTACTACCCACAACAACATTTTTTCCCCTCTTCAGTACAACCCCTAAATACAGTGCGCCTTCAGTCAGTAAAACTTTGTAACAGAACCTAATAGTACACTAACCTTGTGTTAAGATCTTTTCCCTCCCTTTATACCCTTCATTTTTATTTATTTTAAAAGAGTAAATTTAGCTTATATCATTAGCTCATAAGCTGAACTGCTGAACGCTGTCAGTCTGCTGGTAATGCTTCTGTGGTAAAGTCAACACACAATTGCTACAGCCTTCTTCCTACTGCTCCTGAGTAAAATTCTTTACATGCCTCTCTCATTCCACTTGGGATCTTCCACAGAAATTAGGGCTGTCTTTTTGTTTTTTTAATTAATTACCTTCAGCTAAGATCACAGGTCGCAGCTAAGATGTAATCCACAAAGTAGCATTCTTGAGTTCAGTGAGATTTGTTACTAAAAATATCCACAATAGGTGATATTTAAGAACTCTAATACATATAATTTGAAGAAAGTCTGAAAGCTGACTAAGAACAGAGGAATCACATTAATGACTAGAATGCTAGAAATAGAATCATAGAATGGTTTAGGTGGGAAGGGCCCTTGAAGATCATCGAGTCCCACCCCCCCTGCCATAGACAGGGACACCTCCAACTAGACCAGGTTGCCCAAGGCCACGTCCAGCCTGGCCTTGAACACCTCCAGGGATGGGGCCTCAACAACCTCTCTGGGCAACCTGTTCCAGTGCCTTACCTCCCTCAAAGTGAAAAATTTCTTCCTAATGTTTAATCTAAGCCTGCCCTCTTCCAGTTTATAGCCATTCCCCCTTGTCCTGTCACTACATGCCCTAGTAAAAAGTCCTTCCCCAGCTCTCCTGTAGGCCCCCTTCAGGCACTGGAAGGCCGCAATAAGATCTCCCCGGAGCCTTCTCTTCTCCAGGCCGAACAGCCCCAACTCTCTCAACCTCTCCTCATAGGAGAGGTGCTTCAGCCCTCGGATCATCCTCATGGCTCTAAATACTTGAAAACATCATGGAAGAGAAGATCCTCGTAGGTAATCCTTACCTTCTTTCTACAGGTTATTTGATTGCAGGTTTTTCTACCCAGTTGTAATAAAACAGTACCTATAAAAACAGTTTAAATTAAGCAGGTAAGATAGGTGATAGGCACTATCCTCCTAAAGTTTGTGGGACAGAATTATCAGTGCCATGCCTTGCAAGACCCAAGGAAGGAATTTTTCACACATAATGATTCACTATAAGAATATACGAAAGACAAAAAGAAACAAGGTATTTCTTCCATCTACCTTTTTCTTTCAGTCACATTTTGGCAGACTCACCTGCTCCAGCTCTCTGGAGGTACCTACTCTTTCCATTAATTACAGAGGGAAGCTAGAGAGCTAGCTTAGGCTAGACATCATTTGTGGTTCAAAATGTACGAACTTTTAGACAGCAAACATTCTGTAAGGTAAACCTAGGCCACTGTCATCCAGTTCCACACTGCATATTTTTAAGCCCCTCCTAAAGCAACAGCATGCTGAAAACCACCAAGTTCTCAGATCTTCATAAGGTCAGCAAGTACAGTTCTGCACTATTGACTTAGATTTCACTACAGACTGTCTACACACCCAAAAACTTGATATCCTGCATAATCTTGTTCTAAGAAGAAAACAGAAACATTATTGTGGTGGATCATATTTTGTGCTGATGAACCAAAGGTTGGTTTTAGTATTTCTTCACCTATGCAGATTTAAACTTTTAAAGGTACCCTGCAAAGGGTGAACGAACGGAGACTTAAGTTTACATGGGAACAGAATTAAGTAGTTCATGAAATTCAATACTTCATAAAATTCTTTGTTACAAATTAACCTCTAAAGGCTAGCAAGTCAAGCCTGTAAGACATTCGAGTTAACCCTTCCCCCATCCCAGAGCCTGCCATATTTCCCTCTCTATTGCTATTAATCTTTAGCTCAGTATCACCTTCAAATAGATTTGTTTAGGCCTTTTGGGAACCGAAGTTGGAGACAATCTTCAATGACATTCAAA
This sequence comes from Charadrius vociferus, assembly GCF_000708025.1. Lineage (NCBI taxonomy): Eukaryota > Metazoa > Chordata > Aves > Charadriiformes > Charadriidae > Charadrius > Charadrius vociferus. The sequence continues at coordinate 2,022,223 of NW_009661370.1, forward strand.
CTGACACTCACATGGAATTGTTAATGCTAACCTAAAGTCTTTTTACACTAACCGGAAAAAAAAAAAAAAAAAAAAAAGGTAAGACTTCCAACATTACCGATTACTATTTTTTAAATCTCTCCAATCATTTTCTTTGAAACAATTTAAACTAGCATCTGCCTGCCAAGTTTAACTGGATTTCCTTCAATTTAATACGCCCCTGTATTTAAGCAAAAAACACTATGGAAAAAATGAGTAATTCATTTCATAATTGTTCACTGCACTTTCAGAGAATTACAGTAGCAACATCACCGCATATGTTGATATGTAATCAAAGATATATTATGATGTACATGGAGTATTTTGAAAAAAAAAAAAATCAACGCAATCAGAAATCGTTGGGAAGATTGATAATCAAGATTTTGCCTCGCATTTGTCTCCTAGATATTCATCCTTTTTCCCCTTCCCCCACATGCAACAAAATATTTACCTTTAGAAAATAAAAAACCCTTCAGAGCAGACTTACTGGGTGTGCTTTTGTCGTACAATAGAGGAGCATGCTCCACTGTATAAGTAAATATTATCACAAAGTAAACACCTCACGCAAATGTACTGACTGTATTTCACTTCTGCTCTATGATTTGTTCTGAACATGGAGGCCCATTTGCTGCCTCCTCTACAAGGGTTCCGCTGCAATCAGGGCCAGAATTAGCACTTAACACCCACAACCTGCCACTAGCCTTCCTCATTTTTCATATTCAAAAAATCAAAAGTGGACAAGAATGCTACAGGGAGCAAATCTATCACATGCACAACCTACTCTACATTAACGTATCTGGCTTAATTTATATTTATATATAATACAAAGTTAAAAAACTTTGTATTTCAAGAAACAGAAAACATTTTGGTTTTGAACTTGACTTCTATTTTATAGGAAATGGCTCATTCTGTCACCTTCTCCATTACTTTTTGGTAACCCCCAAGGCAGCATCCTGAAGATCAAGTGAGAACACACATACTGATCTGTTCCTGAGGTTATTATAGATGCTACTGCAAGCATGTTCTTAATTCGGTACATGGCGTTATGTTTTTTCTTAACCTGACAAATCCATATGGTGTCTGATCCTCTTGGTACCACCGTTGCTAGAATGAAACATACACCTGCAAAATACTTGACGTCACCACCACCACCTGCGGGTAGCTCTTTTCAGCAGCTCTTTCCTTTCTCTCATCAGAATGGTGATATCTACAGCAAGGACAGATGTCGCAGGCCTACAAGAGGCAGGAGGGGTATGAACCTGGAACATTATGTCATCACTGCAATGTTGATTATGAGTGTTCTAAGTAGGGTAGAACAGAGCTCAAAAAACTCGAGGTTACTGCTCACCCACCTGTACCTCGCTTCCCAGTCCGATGGCAGTACCTGTTATTTTTCAAATATCTCCACATAAGTCAAAACCACTGTGACAGAGTATTGTTCAACCCACATAGAACGCTGTCAGGATTACAATATTAATAGACAATTTCTGTTTTGAAGAATATCCAAGAAAACTTGCTTTGCTTTCCCTCCCCTCCAAAGAGAGTGAGAGAAAAGTTCCTTTATTTTTAAACAGATCTCCAAAATCAGTGTCATGACCAGAGACTCAAAAGGTCCACAAATAAAAGTACCACTTTTGATTACTCTGCTAATAGATTGTTTGTAGAATTTGTTTCACCAGTGTTCGTTTGTAAGTTGTTAGGGTCGGAGAAACAGAATGTGTTAATATCTGCCTATAAATTGATACCAATAACCTAGATTAGAATTATCTATTAGAACTCTCACTGGTTTATATGAAAACTTGCTTAGTTTTCTTTTTTAAAACCATTCACACAGAAATGCATGATGGCCCTGTTATTATATTGTCACATAAAAGCCACAACCACGGCAAGTCTGTGAGGTGTAAGGAGAAACAGATGAAATATTTCAGATTTAGGCTTAAACATTACTTCCTAACATGCATTTTTTAAGTTCTTAAGAATTCTTCAAGACGTCAGGTAGATACGCTGATTTATTTTGATCAGAAAACACACACAAAGTTTTGCTTTCAAAGGACATCAAACAATATGTTGAACTCAAATCAACATGGTATCTCTTTCCACTTGAGATATTCTTAATTTCATTGAAAACTGAACTTTCAAATTCAGAGGAACAGCAAAAGGGACACCAAATAAATGAATCTTTGTGATGCTGATGGTGCTAAGGGAGGAGTGTAGCAACATCCCCTGGACAAGTTCTGCGCGTTTTTTTCCTACACAATTCTATGGATAGCCTGGCTCTCAGAGAGGAAAATTGTTTTTAAACACCAATTGTAAAGCAGCCAGCAAATACAACACAAAAGCAGAAAAAGTGTTCTTGATTTTTCTAGCCATTTGATATAAAGAACTGTTGCATCTTTTAAAGATACCAATGATTTTAACAGGAGTTAAAACCTGGCAGAGCAGTCCTCCTGAAGAAGCCCACAGGTTCACTGATGCAGAAGTTTCACTTTTCAACTGCCTCTGGTTTATGCTGGTCAAAAACTACTACAGCATGATTTATGCTGGAAGTAGAAATTTTTTCTTTTCTTCTCATTCTCAGCAAATACACAGTTACCCCAGAAAGCACTTAAATAGTAAGATTCATTGCAAGTAATTTATGCATTTTGTAGAAACATGACACATAGTTCAACACTATGCTAATTTTGCACGGTTCCAGTCTGGGTGGTTCAAGGAACTCTGAAGATTTCTATCATCCTTAAATAGCATAGCTTCTTGGTAAGTATCAAGTGCTGACTGACTTGTTTCTACAGAAATAATTACCTTACAGTTTGTACAAATACAAAGCAGTCTAAATATGGAAAACTACTGTTATTTTTCATTGCATCAATAATTCAACCTAATGTACACCTTGCCCAGGGGATATTTTTGTGCGGTATTTTTTGGCGCACTCAACTCTTTGAAAGATCCATCAAATAAATATCAAATATAGCTGCCCTCTTTCTCTCAAAAGGCAGCCTTCCCTAATCTTCTACTATACACAAAGCAGGATCTACTGTGACACAGGATAATCATTGGTTGAATCTCTGCTTACACATATGCAAAGTTTATGTCAGCAGACTCAAATTCTGGCAACAACCTGTCAAATTCAGCAATGTGGCAGTCAGCAAGGACAAATATTGAAATTCAACAGTAACCAGAATGAAGAAAGCCAAACAATACTGAAACAAGTGACATGCCTGTTGCCAGTTACACTGCAGATATATAACACTACATATGAATCGTCCCAAGTCTACAAACATAGCTTGCCTGAACTCTCTACCACAGGTTTACTTTCCTATGGTAGGAGTTTTATCACTGAAAGGCTGAGTACTCATACCAATGAAGTCCACCTTCAACTTTTAATCCAGGTGCGGCAGGTCTGCAGAGCACACAGACGGCATCCTTGAGCGTATGTAAGAAGGAGAGCATACTCCAGCCCAACAAGTGTGGGAAAAATGACAGATTGATGGCACAGCTGTCACTTTGAATCAACAGTGAATGAATAAGCTCTGAAGGCTGAGTTAAGAGACACATGTACATAAGGTTGGGGGATAGTATCATCCTATATAACAAGGACGTGACAGAAGCAGGGGCCGAACTGTAACTGCTAAAGACAGCACCAAAGACAGTATGAACTTTGCTACCAGGTAATTAAACTCTGGCAGAAGCACCACCACTTGAGATTGTTAACACAGCAAGAGCTAGAGCTTAAACAGCAAGTGTGCATAAGCTACTAATCCAGCCAAGTAACTGTCAGAGTTTGAATGAAGAGCAGCTAAACAAATATTTAAGAGAAAGAAAACACCAGTCACCAAAAAAAAAAAGTGAATTTCCACAGACAGCTATTGAAGGATACATCCTCTAGAGCTAAGTCTCTAGGACAGTCTCTTTTTAGCTGATGGTTCTGTAGTGGCATGTACAATAGCATCCTAGCCCCTATGTACAACAGAATAGGACATCACAAAAGGAAGGATAAGATAGAATTATTACTCAGGGACACTTTTCAAAGAGATCTCCCTGACAAGGTATTTAAAAAAAAAAAAAAAAAAAAGACAACAGCATTAAAAAGACAGATGCCTATTTTCCTATAAATGCACTTAAAACTTTAGGAAAATTGAGGATTCTTCCCCAAAAAATATTTGGAAGACCATGCCATCCCTAGAAAATAAAAGAGGGAAAAATTTTAACAGTAATAGTAATACACCATTTAATTTCAAAAGGTGTTTAACCCATATTTAATCAGTTTTAAATCATTCATGAGGTAAGACAGGAAAGCCCTTTATTGGTTAAGGCCAAAAGCACCACAGGTAGCTAAAACAAAGTTTTGTTCCCTTTCCAGAGAGAGTATTTGAAGTTTTATGCAACAGAGAACAACTGTTTTTTGCAAAACTTGGAGGACATGAAAACCCAGATAATTTTGATTCACATTTTTCCACACACACTGTATACCTAGCTAGCAGTACCAACCATTATTCAGAGCAATCTTTTACAAGCAAATCTAACGTATTATTTACTTTTTCAACCCAGACCTTTTCCACTTAGGTAGACAGAGCTTAGACACACTTGGAAGCAAAGTGCAAAACCAGCTTTGGGAAGACCAGAAGATTGCCCATGTCTCTACAGAGTAGAGCTCCCTAACAGCTGCTCTTCTCCCCTGCAGGCTGTTCCTTCTTTCCAGGCAAGAAGAACTAGGAAATCTCACCTGCATTTTCTTCTAGACATCCCCATTCAAGAACAGGAAAACAACAGAGAGAGCTACTCCCTCCTCTTTTGCCGCTCCCACAGGAGAAATCCTCAGTTCTCCACACAAACGCTTACTTCCTATAGATCCTCACAAACAGCAGCTCTGGAGCCCTTCCAGCACAGTGAGCCCCAGCAGCTGGGCACTACCTTTTCTATCAGCTGCTTCTAATCAGCTGCACAGACACAGCTGAAAAAATACCTAGGCTGCACCATATTACCATGGGGTAAAAGGAAGCCCCATAATAATCCAAAAGCCATCTACTTTTATTTATATTTATTGTCCAATGCAGTGCTTACAGGCCTGAATTTCTCATAACACTTCGGTCATCTTTTTTATTCTTGTGAAAGGCTCCCCAAGGCATTATGTCAGAACAAAAAAGTAGGTGGTAGGACAAGAACCCCTCACGCAAGCACCTAAGTTTTCCCCAAAGAAAGCTAAAAATCACTCAAAGGCAAGTAGGTGCTCCCACTGACCCCTACACCCACTCTGAGCTATGCCATATCTTCCCTTTGTTTTCACTGTGACCAGATCAAAACACCATCAAGAAGAAAACGGGGAGAAGGTTAAGAGACTTTTTTGAGAGCTTTTAATGTTTGTACCTGGTATTGAAAGTAAGTGCAACAATGTCATCAGGATTATTGACAGAAGAAACATTAAGATGTTTACTGTTGAGAAGGAAAGGCAGCTCTTCATAAGAATTTTTTGGTCACACAATATAAAAGAAATTAAGATATTAACTTCTCTGATCCATTGATTAGTTTTGACCATGAAGACAAACGCAGGAAACTGCATCATTGATTTTATTAAGTAATTTAGAAACATTTTAGTGCTACATAAAATAACTGCTCTATCTGCGGTAGAGACTTAGAACTCATCTTTGTATCTACCGGAAAAAAAGCACAACCACGTCCTTGGAAATCCATTTGATGCCAAAAAGCATAAGAAACAGAGAAAGTGAGGATAGTCCCTACTGTTCATCTCAGCCAACTCCGTGAGATTTAGTTTGAGACTACATCTGTAAGTAAAGTTACTTGTTGTTAGTAACTGCAAACATGAACAGCCACAGAACAGCAAAGCCTAGTATGCAATAGCTCTATGTAGCACTGCTGGACCACTGCACCTTCTCAAAGAGGAGGTAATTTCTGACCACAACCAGTTAAGACTGATGCTCAGGGTAACATTAATTCCCTGGTGTCTCAAAGGCCTGCTGCAGTCCTTCATCTTGCAGCAGCACTAAAAAAAATCTCTAATAGTCAGTCACCTTTCTCCTAAAACTTGCAGAAGCACTTGAGAGCTCTAATCCTCTGGCAAATCTCCAGACAGAATTCCCAACAATTACTCCATGTAATTGCACAAACCTCTTGTTTTTTTTTTTTTTTTTTTTTTTCAACTAAGCCAAAAAAAAAAACCCAACACAACAACCCAACATGGTTTAGATCAAACCATCAGTTAAGAGCTGGCTTTCCCACCTTATCGTTATTCTTCCTCTGAAGTTTACAAAACCGTGCTGCACAGTGCCTCCAGGGATCAAGAAATCCCTAAACATTTCCAAATGCAGGTGTCCTACATCTCAGATAAATCACCTAATGCTCACTCCAAAGGAGTTGTGTAAACTAACCCTTTCTAGCATCTACAAGCATTTTTTCCAAAAGAAACGCTTAAGAAATTATATCTGAACTTGCTAATAATGTGGTTTTTAACAAGTTTATATGCTCAATCTTATTGCTTACTACACAACATACAATACACAGAAGTCTATTATGGCTATACAGTTACTTATATTGACGTAACTTGCAACAGCAAAGAAATCACATTTCACCTTTTTCCACAGAAACTAGTGTTTATTAGAGAGAATTATACTACTTTTTTACTTGCCTTTTGTATCTGTCATTCCTGCATCTTCCACTAAGGTGTTTTACTTACTATGTGTTGGTGTAACACAAGTTCTTATTTTATTCCTCTTAACTAGGAGATCAAGAGAGGAGAGCACAGCATGGAAAGACACTCAAATGGCTGGAAATGGAGCTGTGGCAGGTTACACGTAAAAAGGGGTAACGCACTTCAGTTTGGCATTTCAAGTCTGGCAGTGAGAGAGTTGGGCATTGCCCAACTTAGAAGCAGGTAACTCCCTTTTACCATATCACACTTCAGATACACCACTGCCTTAAATCAAAACAGGCAGTATTTTTTTGGAATCTCTCCCTAGGCCAGCATCAGTGGACTTACTCTTGCTGACTAACATGTCACGTGTGTTTTCTCAACCATAGTCTTTTTTTCTGAAATCCTGATTTTTAACAGGTCTCCCTACACACTAATTTTTATCCAGTATTTATCTTCCCTGAAGGGCTAGCATTTTACCTAGTGCCCTGACATACAATGAGCATAACCAATGCGAGAAGAACTCTGAAAACACCATTTAAACCATATTGTGCAAAACCATAATGTGGAGGGAAAAAAAAAAATTCCAAGTCAGATCACATTCTCTGAATACCCACATTTTTAGCATAATGTGTGAGTAAAGGTATAGATTTATCAAGCACTGCTAAGTAAACACATTAACAGAAAAACCTTAAGGGAATAGCAGTGGCCTTATATTCATAATAGTGATTTTCTTCTGTGAAGAGTTCCAATGTGTTTTTTCATCTTATTTTTGCAAAACCTCCTGTATTATTCATTTCAGTATTAAAGCAGAAATGAACATTTCATTACATAATCTTAACCATTCTTCCCTTTTGCTAATAATATCTAAAGTTCAACACACTACAAATATTTGAAAGGCATCAATCATATTTGCAAAAACAATTCATTTTATCAAGCCCAAAATATCTAACATAACTGTTAGTCACTTTTTCTATCGAATTTCATGTGCTGCAAGAAACAGATTGTACTAATCACCTTATCAAAAATTTACTGACAGTTTATAAATATATAAGTAGGAGTATTTCTCATGTAAGGAAACATTCTAGGTTCAAAGCCCAAGAAAATTAAAAGGGAACTCTAATAAATTAGAGCACAGCAGTCTCCCCTTTCAGAAGTCTGAAGACCATACACCAGCTACTGTCCAGGATCTTCCTTCCTTCTTATCTTAAATACTGAGCTTTCCTTCTACACATATAGACCTATATCACAGTACATGTAAAAATAAGACAATGGCTCAAAAAAATTATTAGTCATTATGATCAAATTTTCTCTCCTAACCCAACAACAAAACCTCCAAGTATAGCTAACCATTAACAATTAGGTAACTGCAGAAGAGACTTGCATGAGAAGTGCCTCACCCTGAGATCCCAGTAGAACGAGCTAAAATACAGCATGTGAAAAGATCCTCCAACTGCCTGCCTCCTATGAAGCCTCTTACTGCTCTTTCTTCCATAACTTTTCAGATATTCAAGCTCCTTTAGCCTCCCAGGCCATCTGCATCTTAGTAAGGCTCTCACCACTTCAACCCAACACTTGTTCTGTCTTTCCTTGCACTGCTACCAACCACCATGCCTCCCTTATATTACTTCAACGCACTGCTACCAGAATCATCTTCTAATTCATTGTCAACTTTTTCACGCCCCTTCGCTAGCCTCCTTATTCTCCTCCACCTTCTCAAATGTAATCTGTTAGTCCCTCCAATATTTAGCCATACTGTATCCATCGGATCTGGTTTTTAACCATGTGTTCATCTTTGATCGTCAATGAAAGCAGCCTCAGCTTATGCATCCTCAAAACTAACCATCTACCATAGTGTGCTTAGTAAACCCCTAAAAGTCAAGCACACAGCCACTGTGATGACTGCTCCTGATTGACCAGGAACC
>NW_009661370.1:2030826-2033706 GCF_000708025.1 Charadrius vociferus
GTACTTTGGTTTTCAGATGGTAAAAACCTCCATTAGACCACAGAGCACTTTGCATAACAAGGCCCCAGTGTCATTGTCCTTTCACTGCTACTACTGCTGTGTAAATCTTAGGTAATGATAGGGCATGTGAGGTACTTTATGGAATATATGTCCCAGTGCTGCTGAAGTAGTCTCTGTTACGGAAGATGAAGACGGCAGAAATTAACATTTCAGAACAGGCTTATCATCCCCTCTCATGAGTAAGCAACAGAAACACATATAGATGTGACCCTGTTTCTGAAATATCTGATGGAACCATCTTTAAGACTGTGTAAACCAAATGCATGGTAGGTAGCGGAAAAAAAGTGTTTATACACATATCCATATATATGTATACAGACATTCCTATTTAGTTAATATTTCATGTACAGTTATGGCTGACTCCACATTTTTCTTCACACTCTTTGTATCTTCATGTGCACCAGAATCAATCAGCTTCAGTCCCAGCAGTTCTCTTAGTTTTTATCTCCTAGCATTTTCTAAAAGTGGCTCCTGGTGGCTTGTATAAATAAAAGCAGCATTTTTCAGGAACAACAGATTTATAACTTTAATAAGACTGCCCTCCTTCCTGCATTAAAATCTACAGTACATGACAAATCAGGTTAAGCAAGCTGGTATCGAATATGAAGCCAAACATGTTTTTGAGCCAAACCTTAATTCTCTGAAGAGTTTCAAGCTTATTTTCAAGATGTTAAATTATTGATAAGGAAAATCAATTCTTTTGCTAGCTCAGGCAATGTCACACAGTCACACTATATACAACAATAGCTAAGGTAGCTTTTCCGTTTTATTAACTTCACAACCCTTTAGAATTGAATTACCTACCTTTTCCTCTTTAGAATCCAGATAAACAGTCACTGCGGACAGCTTCACAATTTCTATTAACTTCAGATGAAAACAGAAGATTTGTCTGAAAACAGACTGTCAGAAACAGACAAAAAACAGTTGAGAGACCTGCAACCTCCTATTTGTTAAACTAGTATTATTTAACCAATATCATTAAACTTAGACACTCCAGCAAATAAACTGCAATGCATCCTGTTCTGACAATAAACAGTTTATTCAAAGGATCAGAAATAATAAAATATATTCTGTCCAAAGAAGCAACAGAAGAATCGCAAACAATCCTGGGAGTAATAGTCAGACAGCAAGAACAGCTCTTTGTGAGCAATAACCTTCCTGAAACAAAAAACTTAGAGAAGTACCTACATACATACTTTTGCTTAGACTTGTAGTTCCATGGAATATCAAGTGATTTCAGACCCAGTGATTTTATTAAGTTTCTATCTCCTAGGATTTCCAGAGGATATTTTGGGCACAACAAAGGATAAGGTGGTATAACCTTCTGTAAAAGTATCCCAACCATTATCATACAAGACACATAAAAGGAAGGAGATAAAATGATGTTACAGATCTCTCCTGTTCTAAAGTAGAACAGCAGTAGTGAGTAAGCAATTATTTACGAAGGAGCAACAACCACCCTCATGCCCTATCCCAGAAGTACCCTAATCATCAGGTTTAGGACTTAATGATGTCATATGGCAAGTTAATGGAGAAATCTCTTGAACCTTGCCGTTGAAGATGTCCAGTTTACTATATAATATGTAAATATCTAGTGACCTATACAGGCAGAGGAAAAAACGATTCTCAAGGTTAGTTTGTTACTATGCTTCTCCCACTGGACACCTCAGCCTATATGCCATTGTAGTATTATGCGAAGTAGAACAGTGTAAACCGATAAAAATGAATAGCTGAGACCACACAGATAGAAATACCTTTTGTCCCCTGAATAGCCTACCAGTTAGGACACCCTCCAAGACTTCTGTGCCAAATGCAAAAAAAAATCTGCTCCCAGTTCTCTGATGCGTGTCCCCAAAACAGAGAAAAAGCAGATTCTTTTCTGTACATGCTGTGAGCCAGCAACACTGCAGCTCCCAAAATGTTCCTGAATGAAACCATTCAACAAAAAGAATGCAGTTGCAATTAACTACTTAACAAGCAAATGCACATTTTTTGATGAATAAAGTGTCTCTAAAAAATCCTACTCAGTTCTAATATGAAACCCATAATACAGGTAAGTAATGAATACATTTTTCAGTCAGCCACAATTCAAATGTGAGCTATAATCTACAGCAAATATCTAGACAGGGAAACTATTTGAAAAAACATACAAACCCCCTCAAAATACAGGGAATTAATTTCCTTGCTGTAAATAACTCTTTCTGAGCTCTGATTTTCATGGTACTGTTTCTGATCTAAGTAAATGAGAAATTTACTGTGGAAGGAAGCTTACCTAAGTGCTTTAGAGAGAGCTCATAGGTCTAGGCAAAACACAGCCATTTGCAGAAGGTAAATAACAGATGTTATTTTTCCTTCTTCTTCTTATTGAACTGCTATTGCATATGTTGCCTCTCTGCCCGTACAGCCTTACATACACCCTCGAGAGGGTGAAGGAGCAGCAGTGTGGCTGGCGAGGCCCCGCAGCAATTCCTACACGCCTTGACAAACGCGCCCATCCTCCAGCAAAACTCAGCCAGCGCTGCGGGACCGCGCCTACTGCAGTAGGGCACCGCAGTCTATCGGAATAAATATAAACCACCACCACCACAACAACAACAACGTCCCGACTCCAACGCGGTAAGGGCACGCACAGCTCCACACGCCTCCTCCCTTCCGCAGGTGCGTTACCCCGGCGGGGCAGCTCGGTAGCGCTCCCCCCTGCCCACAACCCGCGGCCACAGTGGGCGGAGGACACCCGGGCCCGCGGCCCAGAAGGTCGGCAGGCTCTGAGGGTGGCGCCCGATGCTGAGAGGAGCCCCGCCCCGCTCCCTCAGCAGCCCT
>NW_009661370.1:2034201-2054901 GCF_000708025.1 Charadrius vociferus
GGCGGGGGCCCTGGCGGCTGCTGTCGTCGCCTACCGGGCTCTGCGGCGCCGAGGGGCTGCTGCTGGCCAGGCCTGCGGTTGCTGCGCCGCCGCCTGGCTCTTCAACCCTCTGCCCATGGCCGTCTCCAGCCGGGGCAACGCGGAGGCCCTGGTCGCGCTGCTGGTGCTCGCCACATTGTACTTTGTGGAGGGGGGGAGCGTAGGGAAGGCCGCAGTCTGCTATGGGCTGGCTGTGCACATGAAAATATATCCGCTGACCTACGCGTTGCCCATAGCGCTCCGCCTGCAGAGCAAACAGTGCGGCGGGGAAGGGGCAGTGGGTACAGGGTGTGACAAAAAAGCAAAGTTTACATTTGTAGGGTACCTCTGGCAGCTTTTTGTAAAGATCCCAAACCGCGATGTGCTGCTTTTTGGAACAGTTGCTGGATCTGTGCTGGCTGCATTGACTGTTGCATTTTATCACCTCTACGGCTGGGAATTTTTGGAGCATGCCTACCTCTACCACCTGACCAGGAGGGACATCCGACATAACTTCTCTCCATATTTCTACATGTTGTACTTAACTGCAGAGAGCAAATGGAGTTTTGCCCTTGGGCTTGCAGCTTTCCTGCCGCAGCTGCTTTTGCTCCTGACTGTGTCTGTAGCGTTTTACAGAGACCTTGCTTTCTGTTGTTTCCTACACACAGCTATTTTTGTGAGTTTTAACAAAGTATGCACATCCCAGTACTTTGTCTGGTATCTCTGCCTTTTGCCCCTCGTGATGCCCAATGTTAAGATGCCCTGGCGTCGTGCTGTGCTGCTTCTCTTTCTGTGGTTTGTTGGACAAGGCCTGTGGCTCGCTCCGGCGTACTTTCTGGAGTTCAAAGGATATAACACTTTTTTACTTATATGGTCTGCAGGCTTGCTTTTCCTTTTTATTAATAGCCTCATAATTGTTCAGATTATTTCACATTATCAAAAGCAAGTACAAGTTGCAAAAAAAACCCAGTAATAAACAGGCCAAAATCCAGAAACAGCACTTTGATAAGGCTTTTCATACCGTCAGCACTTTGTTTAATATACATGCATGTATATTGTGCTGAGGTATGTTGTATGTAGATGATACTTTGTCAGGGCCATGAGGGCACTGATTGGCCGTAATCGCCCTGAAGAGCCCCAGTGCTGCCCTGAGCGGGTGTACCTGTCACACGGACCTTGAAACTGCGTTGTAACCTTTTCAGCACTGTCTCCTCCTGCTCCTGACTGGACTGCCTGGAAGGACCCTGGACCAGATCATCACTTACCATGTCTGGGGCTCTGGGTGGACTCTTGTTACCAGCACCCGTCTCTGCCTGCCATCTCCCGACAGAGTGTGACTGTGCCGTGGTCAGTGAGGGCACGGCCTGTGATGGGGTCACCCTCAGCTTCTGCTCATACCCCTTTTGTGGAGCAGCCCCGATCTTCTTACGCCTTGGCAACCTTTTTCTCATTGTTATTTTACGTGTTGAGGGCTGTGGTCTCTGTCTAGGAAAACACAGGAGATTATAAAGGGATGTCAGGAGTTTGACAGTCTTGTACATTCCAGTAAATGGGTGGGGTGTTTTGCAAGGGTTAAGCTAATGAATAAATATAAGGCAATCACTTAATATGTGCACTGGGGTTTATTTTTTCTTTTCACAGTAACATTTTAGCTATACAGTGTTTGTGACCTGTATCCGGTCTTTCTTCAGTGAAGTAGGAAAAAAGCGATTATTTCATACAAGTCATTCACTTCTTGAAACTGTTAATTTATTTTAGAATTCAAATATGCCTGCTGTCTTGGATCACAGAGGTGTATAAAAGAAAAATATTCGTGATCCCTGTCGCCGGGATCTAAAAAAGAGGCCATTGCTTTAAGCTGCAATTAATTAACAGTTATTGTGGATATTAACAGCAGCAAATGAAAAGAGTCCGAGTACAGCTAGAGTGGCACCTGTGTCCCTAAAGCACCAGAGTTTATACCAAAAAGTAATTGCAAATGTAGTTTCTCAGTATTTCGGTAGTTCTACTGTTAAAAATAAATGAAAAATAAAATGAAAGGAGTTGAGGAAGTAGAGCAGTTGCCAGAAGGAAAGGAAAGTTTTAAAATAGGAAGCTGTACAACATGTCAAAACAAGATATTTATTCCCAGATGAGATACGAGAAGATCATATAATCATAGAATGAAGATGTGGAATCGAGTGTCAGGTGGTAGTGAGAGAAGTTCAGAGTATTGGAGTCAATACTTTCCTCAAGACCAACCTACAAGAGGTCTGGTGTACACAGCCCTTAACAGAGGTGGAAACTGGTGATTTATTTTTTAATAAAATCTTGAGTTTTAAATAGGCATATGCCAAAATTAAGAATTTTCATATTTGCCTCAACTTCTAGTTACATCCTACAGGAAAGTGAAACCCTTAGTGTGTAACATGGAGCAGAGCTTCAAGGCAAAATAACTTCAACCACTTGATGGGATTCCCAGTGTTGTCAGTGGGAAAGGATGTGGCCAAGTGGGTTTGCCTTCTAGGTTCATGGTTGCCATGCTGCCTCTCTGAACCCTGTGGGCTCCTGAGGCAGCCCTCTGCCCCAGGGCTGCAGCGGCTTCCTGGCTTTCTTACCTACAGGGTTTTCTGTACCTCGTGAGGCTGAATTGCAGCCTTTTGATCCATGAATTTTTTCCATTGGTTCCCAGTCCAGTCGAGGTGGTTACGTGAAAGGAGAGGAAGCCCCTGAGCCCCAACAGCCCAGAGCCAAAGGGTGTGTTATCAGGAGGTGTGACAACATCCTTCTACCGCTGTGGTCCAGTTCGGCTGTTCCGATGTTGTGTTAGGAGGAAGGATGATTTCCCAGCTCAGAATGGTAGGGAGAAATGCCTTCACATTGTGAAAATCCTGCCAGCCTCCTCTTTGTAAATCCAGAAATCGGATGAGGCGATGGGTATTCTTTTGACAAGCTGTCTTGGGTTTTCAAGCTGGTCTTACAAATGCAGCAGTGATTTCCTTCCCCTGACTTTGCCTGGATGAAAGAAGAAAGACTTCTAGCACCAGCTTGTCTACATCTGCCACAAGAGGTTTATCAGTCAAAAGACTGATGCAGCACAAGCTGCATTCACACGTAATTTAGTTTTATATTAATCACCAAAACATTTTGTATGTGCTGTGACACTGTGAAGAGAAAGCGTCGAAAAATCGTGTGTGGTTTTATTTTTCGCAATAGAGTATGACACACCCAGTTAGTGTTTCACCAGAAGACTGAAAAGGCTATTCTGTGCAGGTACCTCTATTCACGCCATCCCACCGTGCAGGCAATAGCTCATTTTCCCTTGCAACTGATTTTCTATTACCCCTTATGCATTTTTCTGTTGCAAATAGCGTGTTTTCTTCCCCAAAGCAATGTTTCATATCCTCTACCAGACCTAATTACACTGTTTCCAGACCTTTCCACTCCGCTATTTTTCCCTCCTGTTGGCAAAGCAAGCAAATGAAAGCCAAAAGGCATTTTCAGCTTCAAAAACCTTTCCAAAAATTGCATTTTGAGTTACTGTATTCACAATAGAATTGTAATGTTGTTTTTTTAGGTAAGAAGTAATTGCCTTATGACAAATATATTCTTGATTCATTAATAACTAAATCATTTTGAGGCCTTCAGAAGGCAAGTTCTGCAGCAACAGGGGCTGAAGAGTACCTTCCCATTGCAGGTCAATACCAGCCCTTCAGCGATGATTTGAGAAAGTCGTGCATAAATAAGTTATAAAAAGGCTCGTATACGAACTGAGATTTACAGTCATCAATTTAATAATCCCGTATGACTCCCTCTTTTTACAGTTGTTTTGTAAGTAAGCTAGTCACCCAAATGTGTTTGGGATTTAGAAATAATTCAGTGACTCATAAAAAGCCGTATGGGAGAAATGAACTGAAAGAGACGAACAGGAGAGAGATTTGAGAGTTTAGATCTTGCAAATTGCTTTAGATAGTTAAATGGAATTGAATAAATTTATTCACTGATAAAAAGCATTAAATCAAAATAATTGTAACCGAGTGCAGAACAAATTATAATTCATGAACAAGTCATGGTGATTAATTATAATGCCCTTAAAATTTACCAAATTCATTTCGTATGGAACATTTATTGCTTTTGATGGTGTTCAGATTCTTTTACTTAATAATTTTATGTCCATTTATCTTCTGGTAATTAAGAACTGAAGTGTCTGAATGCTAGCTTTCATTCCCTGCCATGGGTTGCAAAATTGTAATGCTGTCTATTTTTTTAAAAAAAGGTTGAAGTGCCCAATGAAATGTGTCTCATTTGCACAGACTTCTCACATCGCACTGAAACCAGCCCTGTGCAAAGTGCAAGATCTGAAAGACAAAGTGAAAAGAAGAAAAGAAACATCGAGACAAATAACATTTTTGCATTGCTTTTTACACCGTAGCCTACAGTCCAAAGGCTCATGTCTGGATTCACAGGTGACTTTAGCCAAAGCTTCAGCATCTAACTGAAAATTTGCGGTAAAATTTATAAATTGAATTACTCAAGTCACCAGGTAAACAAAAATATGATAATAAATGTTTCATTAAGTTTTAGTATGAGCATGCTAAATTACCATCTCTGACACAATAACCATGTACTTGGTCCTCATTAAGCAACTGCCCTGTCCGTGTTACTAGCATTGTATTGACTCCTGAAATAGTAAAGGCAGCGATTATGTACTCTAAACCGAGCTCATCAGTTTTCTTTTTCAAAGAAACCTTGAAGCTTTTATATTTAATAGCAAAGGGAAACTCCAACTTTTTTCCTAAGGCTTTATAGAGAAAACAAATGTTAAAAGACAGTAAATTATGAGCAAATTGTTCCCTTTTTTTTAACTGAGAAGAATGAGGAATCTGTTTTAAAAGGGCTGCAGAAATACATAGTGAATACATGAAACTCAAAAAATATATTCTTCATATATTTCCCAAAGACAGATGCAGAATGCATATCCTAATGATAGCAGCATTATGGAATAGAATTATCTTGAACATAAGATAAACCCTTTACTCAAACTGAAACCCAACCACTTGTGCAACTTTCTTGCTTAAGGGCATATTTATGTGTACCTTATGCACAAACCTAAACATTTACCTGCACATACAGAAGCAAAAAGAAAATAATATGCCTATTTTAATAAGTGTTAGGTGTCTTTTTCATTGGACACTGTCCAGTATATACAAAGAAGACCAAAATCTGTCATTTTTTAATGGTGTAAGTCAATAGTATCTTGTTGCAGCAGAATTCCTCATAACTCTCCTTCCTGGCACGTGCCGAGGCTGGCATGGGCTTCTGCAGAAACTAGAGGTTCCTTATCGGAGGCAATCTTACTTAATGCATAGATAAAGCTTTAGATTCAGCCTCTTCTTATTCTTAGAGCTTAACTTTGAGCCTTTAAACATTCTCTTCAGATAAAACATTTCACAGCTTGCACATAAAAAAAAAAAAAAAAAAAGACAGATAAGAGATCCTTACTGTTTCCTGTGGAAATTGGTGGGGAAGCAAGCTAGAACATCTGTGGAAGAAATATCTGAAGGAAATGGCCGTATCTGATTATATATGAAGACAGAACTTCAGCCTTGGAAATCAGCTGAAATGCAGGCAAATTGAGCAGTAAGCCCATGCTGTGAAACCTACATTATTTATATGAAGGGTATTCTATCATCAAGTGTGCTTTCCCTTTTTGCGGGAGGAAAGTGGGATCTCGATAGCAATTATCAGGCTGGATGAACATAACTTTGCCTCCTTCACATTACCATAAGGGGGTCTATAGGATGCTACATCCCGCAGTAGCACTTGTGGAGTTGTACAGGTGTGACTTGTAATAAGCTGTCGACAGGCAATGGTGTTGGTGTAGCAAGAGAGAGTATTAGTGAGCAGTCACTCTGAAACTGCTTTTTGAAGGTTAACTCAAGTAAAATCTGATTTCTGCTTCACAAGTCAGCAGCTGTGTTAATAGAGATGGTACTGTTTTGACAGTAATTTTCCAAGGAGAGCTGCACTCTGTGGCCCATATGCTTCCATTCTGTGCAAAAGAACATTAATTCAAATCCCCTGGTGATCTGACAGTCAACGTTTTTTTAATCTATCCCATGTCCCTCCCACTGATCCAATAGATTGAATTAGCCAGGAAGCAGGCTTAGAAAATGAAGTGGAAAATAGAGTATGATTATCCTTCCTTTATTTTCCACACTGTATAGTGTGAATATGTTGAATAATTAAGAAGATTACCTTTTGGAACACAGTCCCATTTGAGCTAGGTGTTAGAGTGCTTTGTTAATAAAAGGTATTTTACCCAAATGCACCTGAGGGAAAATTGACTGAATGGGCTTATATGGACTTTTGTAAAATGATAGTAAAGCTATTGGTTATGTCAGCTTCAATATTAGCAATATTTTGCCATATCTTTCTGTTATAACAACAATATAACAACTAAAAAGTTAACCAAAAATAGCAATACTTGTAAATTCTAGTTTCGAGCCTCTTTTACTCAGAGTTTGGAGGGCATACATACCCATAAACTCACTAAAGGAGAACAAACGCTATACCACACAGCATTAATAATTCATTAATAATTATTTCTTTCCCACAGCTGATATCTTCCTGAAGAAAGCGGCACTTTTTTTTTTTTTTTCATACACAATCTGGAAATTCACATGAGTAACAAGTACTTCTCCACCTTAAAACCGTCAGATGTATTTGAAAATAGATTTTAATTGCCATTAGCACTTCCAAGTTTAGTGCTGGCAACAGCCAGCCTGTTAATTCCAGCAGTACAGGAACTGAAGTCATGACCAATTTTCCTTCATGCTCTAATAAACTGGTTGATTAAGTATAAGAAAGTTTGTTGCTGGAAGTGAACCAAATGTTGTTTGTGCACTGGAAACAAATACTGCATGGCTCAGGACAAAATTTACGTGTGCGGGATGGAGCGAAGTGATCAAGAAACAAGGGCAAAAGTGAGGTCCTGGAGACCTTGACTGCTGTCTTGCCTCTGCCCCCAATTTATCATTAACAAATGATTTCAGCTTGCTGTGCTGTTTTCCTCTGCTGCTTTTGATTGCTTGATCCATTTAAGTGACAACTTATTCAAGCCACGGTGTGTTTCCTAATCCACTCCTGGAACACGCTGCCATGAAGTGATTGCAGTCTTGTTTGAGACAGTTGTGAGCATGATTGTTACTAAACCAAAAGCACTTAACTAAAGACATTTTCATTAAAAAAATATTCAAAATCCTTTTTTTTTTTTTTTTTCCTTTCCCCAGAAAATCACTTTAGTAAAAAAAGAAATATTCCCCCCCCTCCTGCTCATGGAGAAGATGTTGTGGGGTTATACCATGGACTTCAACAGATGCTCATAATTACACAAGTGTTTTCCTGAATCAGAGTTTGGAAGAGAAAATGGTATATATTTTTTTTTTTTTTTTTTTTGCATATATTTAAACCTTTTCTGTGGGATACGTTAGGTTCTCGGGTGCATTCTAGCATTGCATTTGTATGAGAGAGTGGACGAGTGCTGAAGCTAAAGGAAGATCTGGAGCAGATTAACAGCACTCATGGTAAAAAGCTAGACAATTAAGAAAAATCATTGAGAAAAATTATAGTAGTAGTTGATACCACAAGTAAGTAAGATTTTATTATCAGTGGTCTGCTTAGATTGTATTGGAAGTTCATATTGAAAAGGTGTTAGGAAGATGAAACCGCAGACAGCTCTGCAGCTGGTATAAACAGTTACTATTGCCTCAAATGTGAGTGGTAACAGTTGAAAAACTGTTTCTGTATATTTATAAAACATTCTATACATTATGCTGTTATCCAAGAAAAAGTAACTAGTTGTGTGGCACCATGAAGACAAATATTAATTTTGTGTTTAGATACAGGTGAAGCAATGAATTCTTACACTTGGGTTTTTATCCAAAGCTTTCATGAAAAGATGCACAGACTACCAAACTGAAATCCGGACCAGATGTGCTATGCCAGAAGCAGTTACAGGGAGCTCTAAATTTGCTTCAGCCTTCTAAGCTTCTGGAACAAGTGCATGCTCAGTGCTGGGGGCCGTAGGTGGTGGGAATGCACAGATGCAAACTTCCCCTTAGCGTACCCAAAATAGATTTTTCCGTGGTTCTTAAGGCAACCAGATGTTGCCTTAATCTATACTATAATGCCTATATATATCCTCATATATTGATACATATCTTAAAGATACATGCATGTCCAATATAACTATATATATCCTCATCTATGATAATACAGCAGCAAATTCACAGACTTCATGCCCACACCAACTGGATAAACATCTATTAAGAATATAGGAAGAGGCCCCTTTTGGGTTACAGCACGTATCAATAGCCTGAGAGTGAAGGGGTAGATCTGCCTCTTAGTAAAATGTATAATGACAGCCAATGATGTGTTACTTGACAACGTGGAATTCCAATTGCTTTTTAGTAGTGAAGGCAGGCACGGCTGTGTATGCAAAATGAGAAGCATGCAAATAAGTATGACCCAGAGTAAAAAGTAATTTTCGTTATGTTTATTTAATATATAACGTGGTCTAGAAAGGTTAGAAAGTCTAGAATTAAGTGTCAGTAGAGAAAACTGATGTGAACAATGGTTGATCTTTCAGTGAAGACTTACAGTGGTTGATCCTTCAGTAAGAAGTAACTTTGAGACCAGCCCCAGTTCCCTTGTTACATATGTTCAGAGAAAAAGCTCACACATAAAGTACTTGCACACATAAAGTTTCATTACACTCAGAATAACCTTAGATCAGCTGAAGGCTTGAGGTTTTTGGATTGAACTCCCTCTGTAAAGAAGGGGTAAAGTCCTTGGCTCTCCCCTAAAGAGAACTGGGCCTTGGCAGATTCCTTAGTAATGGAAATGGTGAATGAATGGGCTCCTAATTTTGGACACTCAGGACACTGAAGGTGCTAAGTTGCAGGGCTATGAAAGCAACTGGACAAATACATAGAAGAAAAAATTGTCAAGGGCTATTAAATACAAAAAACTTCTTCCCTGGTCTTGGGAATTTACCAAGCTGCAAATCATGGCGAACTAGGAAATTATTTCTGGGGAAATAATCTGTTTGCGTGGTTTTCCTCTGCATCTGTTGCTGGCCACATTTGGAGAAGGATACTGGTCTGATCCACGATGGTTTTTCCTTTCATTAACCACGCAAGTGTCCCCAGCAGAGCATTCCTATAACCAAGTATACTCGGTTACTTGGTTATGCCCTTTCTTTTACACCACTTGAAGTTGTATGTCAGATAACATCTCAGTTCTGGGCCTGTGCATCTGCTTGCTCTTTTTTTCCAGAGTGGATACTACCAGATTGTGCCACTAAACCACAACTGCAACTCGTTCCGTTGGCATTTCACAGATGACAGTTAGCAGCTGGTGACAGATTGATAGGTGAGAAGGGGAAAAAAAGAGAAATCAAAGCTGACAAAACATAGCTGCATGATCAGAGAGAGGTGTTTTTAGCTGGCTAGGCAATTAAAAAACAGGTAGAATCGGGCATCTTATTAGGCCAGGTAATTCAAGCATACCAAGCCCCTGGAGCGTGGCTGCCTTCGCTCCTGAAAGTAAACCACAGCTTTCTTACGAGACTTCACATGTTCTCAGTGACATGGCGGAAAGAAAGAGTGGGGGGAAAAAACAGATAAATTGGCACAGCTCCAGTCACCTGTGCTGATAATGCCTTGTGTCATTGCTAAATAAAAGAAAGATCCAGACCTTAGCTGAAACTGTATTTACTAAAGTCTTCTGTTTTAATACTAGTTTACCTTTAGCTCTGGAATGATATGTACTGATGTTTAGGATGATGAACTTAGTCTGTAGGTAAGAAAAAATAGTGATGGGTGCAGAAAACAAATGTGATCTTTTGTCAGAAAATAAACCCTTTCTACAGACTACTGGGGTCAGCAGGGCACAAGGTTAAAGAGTTCAGCAGATTTTGTGTCTAAAACACTGTTTAAGTAAGTAAAGAGGAATGGGCAGCGTTCCAGGCAGAGCCGGACTGATCCATGTTGAGAAATTACTTTATCTCAGAAATTCAAACCAGGCTGAAAACAGCTGCCGTGCTTGAGAGGCTGGAGGTCCCGTCACACCTGGGCCTGCGGCAGATGTCTTTGGTAGGTCCAGGCTCCTCCAAGAGACATTTGCTCCAGGCGTCCTGCACGTACCTCGTGGCACTCCTTCCCTCTGTCCCTCCCTGGCATGGCACCTGCCGTCTCAGAGGGAATGCAGCAGACACATTTTGGCCTGCTTCTCCCCGTCACTTCCCTGTGAGAGCAGCCGAGCATGCCATTGAAATGGGGCTTTGGACGAAAGGAAATCCCTTGTGTTTCTAGTGTTTTAAATGTGAGGGTTAAAAGAAAGTTCACTACTCGTGGTAGAAGTCAGAACTGCTCGTGCATTGCAGGCTGCTTGTGTGACTGCAGCCACTAAGTTTTTTTTATTTATCATTTACCAGTGATACAATTCCTATGTAAGTCCTCTACCAGTGATACAACTCCTACAGAAGTCCCATATGGGTAGACATATAGACATGTCTTGCATCCAGTGGCTCCGTGTAGTTGTGGTCCTGAGGTCTTTGAACGTGGTGGCTAATGTCAATCCAGTGTGAAAGTTTGTCCTGTATTTCTCTGTCCTTCATAGGTTCTGACTTTACAATGCTCCCCTGAGAAATCAAAGAAAGCAGAAGCCACTGAAAGCTTCCTTGCAGTCTGGAGTAGATTAGTGTTGGGCAAGTTTCTGCTTTTGTCTAAACCAGATTCCTCCATTTAATTATTCTCATTCTAGCACATTTTCTAGCGTTTCCTTGCAGGCAGGCTAACTGACAGCATATGGGTGCCCCGCTTGACTCTCTAGTCGCAACGGGAGCAGAGTTTGTTCTGCGCTTCTGAGAGCCACCTCCTGCCAGGTTCTGTGCAATCAGGTTAGAAGTCCCGCAAAAGACATCAAAGGTAAACACTGTGGCTCACAAGAAGTTTGAAAATGCCTTCTTTAAGGCCGCTAGTCATCAGTGACACTTGCTGCACTTTGTCTCTTCACTTCACACTCACATACTTTTGGCTTTGATTATGACTCTGTGGAAAGAGAAGTGAACTTTTGTTACAGAGGCATTACAGACAATTTACAGTACCATATAAAAATATATTTTTATTGCAATTCATCAAGGCTAACACCATATTAATTTGGCAGTCTGGAAAAATTACAAGTAATTTGATCCTTAGTGTTGATTAGTAGCTGACATTCTGTCTAACATTAATCCTCAGGATGATAAAGGAGGTCTCAGCTGGGGATTTAGCTGCTTGAAATTTGAGCATTATTTGGGCCTAAATGAAAGTGTATTTGCAAAAACTGAGAAACTAATACAATTACATCTTCTTGTCAAGCCAAGGTGTTAGAAGTAAGCCAGGTGCTTTGACTGCAGGCCCAACCGAAACACTGTTTACAAAGGAATCATGCTGCATTAGTCACTAAACATGCATAGTGTTCAGCAACTTAAAGGTCAAATATATTCATGAGAACATGTAATCTTATGTATGTTTGGCGAATGAATATGAAGAAAGTGTCTGTTAGAGAAGAGGAGGATCAGAATATTGAAAAAACCCCATGGCTCACATTTAGATGGGCAATGCGGATGTTGTTCCAGTGCCAGATTTCTGCAAAGCAGTTTCAAGAACACTCATGAAGACTAAAGGATATACTTCAGCCTCGAGAATTTAAATAGGTACTATGCTGCCATATGGCAGTGCTGCTTTCAAAGCAAATGCAGGGTTTTTGCTCTTCTGAGAGACCAGATGGCAAAGAGGTTGGTATCTAGAAGCTGTCACACCTAGATCATCAGTAGCAGTCAGTTGTATGGGACAGAAAGTAATTTTAATCTGATAGCTTTTCAGTAGTTTATATAAAACACAAATAATGTGTGCATTTGTTTCCCAAACAGACAGAAAAATATATAGTAAGAACCTTGTGATAAATGATACTTGTTCTTGTGCAGTATTGGCAAGTCCAAATTTGATGCACCAGAAATGTGAATTACCCCTTTTCACAAGAAGTGAAATTTCCCTTCCGTCTTCAGGGACTTGTCAGTAACATGCATGTATTATGCAAACCTTCCTGAGACGTAGGAAAGCCCAGACTCTAGCATTGCTGACCAAATGCCTTCCAAAAGCATTACAGCTACTTAAAACAAAGACATTTTGCATTGCTATAGTAGGTGAAGAAGAACTGATAGCAACACAGGATATCACCCAAACCAGATGATAAATGCTGCATTTGTGATTTGTCTCCTGATAAAGGCTCCAGAACAATCTCCCACAGAAATTCCATGACAAGGTGTGACCAGACCTCGGTCAAGTTGTTAAAGCATGTCTATATTTGTGGTTTAGTTCAGAGCAGTAGTGGATCAAGTTTCCCCAGGTGCCTTGACTTACTGTGTATTAGTTCGCATCACAGTGTGCTGTTGATACACAGAATCTGAATTTCTTTTGGATGAAGACATGATCCAGATGCCCATCTAATGAACACCAAGATCTCGTGGGAATAAGAGGCTCCGAACTAGCCGGGCAATGCACTGCCATGAAATTTTGGGGCATGTGTGGAACATGCATGCAACGGTGCAGCGCTCTTCAACCAGATTGAGCAATCTCTTGCTAACCCTGAATCCTCCTTGTGCTATATAAAGGCATCTGTCTGCACCTTCACGCTGTGCTGTCAGCTCCTAGACCTCAGCTCTTTGAGAATGGCTCTTGTTTCTCCCACTGAGGCATCCCCTTATCAGTATCTTTTCCCATCTTTCTGCTCCGCTGCCATCCCTGTGCTAATGAACTCTTTCAAAGGGCTTTTCTCACCCTCTTCTCTTTTACCCTCGCCCTCTTTCCAGCTGCTGCCTTTCCTGTTGGTGATGTCAGTCTCTTCAGCTTCCCTTCAGGCACTTTCTACCACACACAAGCTGTACTAATGCAGCACAGGGGGGCGAAACAAATCTATTCTGCAGTAACCCCTCACAAGGTGTTTGGGGCCTCAGGTCTGCTGCAGCCAGCTTATCTGGTCATATTACCCTGCACTGCGTGCTAATGGTGGTGTAGCCTGAAGTGACTGGAGAAATGCTTGATTTTTTGAAAAATCTTTGGGCATATATTCTATTTAATTGAACAACAAATGTACATGAACATCAGCATTCGAAACACAGGTTTTCCAAGGCAGTGCAGGTACAGAAGAGTAATTAAGGGCAGAATTTAGCAAGGACATTGGATTTTTTTCAGGATGTTTTTGCTGTGTGTCAGTGTGAAGGGGAACTCCCTTTCTCCCAGTAGCAGGGAGCACAGCATTTCAAGTCTAGACCAAAGGCGCCTGAGTAAAGGAAACTCCCATGGTTATGTTTTGACAATTTTGTGTTTCCAGATGAAAATCTATCACTGCAAGAATTAAGCAGAAAATAAGGCAGGGCCTCTGGATTTTCATCAACTTAAAAAAAAATTTAAAAAAAATGAAATCAATTGTAGATACAGTCATTATGAAAATCATCAGTCCAAAATCTCAATTCCTTTTTCTTTCTTGAAACAAAATATGTTTTTCAAGGTTTCCTTTTCAGTTTTGGATTAGGCTTTCCTGGTTTGGACATTTGACATGAGAAAAAATTATACAAAAAAAAACCCCAACATCAAACAATCTTCTTAGTCTCATTTTTCTGATGTAAAACAAAATCATCTGATCCAATCTGCTTCTGCCGGTCTTAGCCGCTAACCTTCCTTTCATTTAATTTAATGCCTCTCCGTTCTTCACAGAACCAAATCTTATTCAGATCTTGGAGAAGTTTCAGGGCTTCCTGTTTGGGTGTCCTACTTAAAACCCACACAGACAGTTAATAGTTTCTCACAAGAACTGAAGATGGAGCAATTTTTTATTAGTTCCCAGCTCGCCTTTGTGGTTGCCATGGCACAGTAGTCATGTCAGTGCTCATGTTGCCAGTTGGCCCCATAACTACAGAAGCTAACAAGAGTTAGAGGTTCCCATCTGAAAAATCACACTTAATACATTGTTATTGCCAGAATAAATTTGATTGCAAGTATTACAATTACAAGTAACCAGAATACAGAGAAAAAAAACAACCCTGTGATATGGCAAACCCAACACTCGTGCCTTTTACTCAGCAGCCATTTAGAAAGAGAAATGTTAATCAAGTGCCTCTGAGGAAGAGTTTTACCAGTTCCTTATTTTCACTTTTATTTTCACTTCACCCACTACAATGTATCCTTAGTCATCCCAAGAAGTCCTTCACCTTTTCATTTTTGTAGTGTTCCCTATTATTTCCTGTAATTTTATTTTCTGATGGTCTATTTATAAATTTAACTGAACACATATAAATAGTTACTGTAGATAATGCAGTTGAACTTCATTAAAAAACTGCAGGAAATGATAATAGCATTGTAGTGCACCAGAGTGGAAAGACATTCACTGCTATTTTGTATCACCGCTTTTCTGAAAACATACTTATTATCCAAAAGTACATCTTAAAATATCATATCCAATTATTATATATCGGTTTATGTCACATTTGCAATTAATCTGTTTACATCTTTAAATTCAACCTTGTACTCAGACTAAGCTCTGCATCTAAATTAACCGCCTTTAGGCCTCTCAGCAGCCACTCTGTTTCCTTTAATTAAGATTAATTTATTGTGAAACTTCAATGCCACCTACAGAATTTTATCCAAGGATTGTTCAATACTCTGAATTGTGGCTAAAAGGTATAATACTTGTAAAAAATGTTTTTTCTGGCGTTGCAAAGCCATTTAATGCACTGTATTTAAACTTCATCTAAATATTTTGTGTATTTACCATACTTTCAACTCAATGAAAGCCTCATATTCTAGTCTTTTGACGTAGATATTCTGTAGAAAGTAGCAATAGTGTTCAGCATTTTGTGATGTCGGTCAGGCAGAAACGAAGAGTACAAGGTCACATCATGAGAGGGATGTAACACTTGCTGGAGCTGTAGGACAGAGCAATAGTTGTGGCCGCTTATTCCCCAATGTTATGACCTTTGTCAGTGTTGTTCAACCTTTCTAGGAGATAAGTACCTTTACACCGTGACTCCCTGGGAACCTGCTTTCCTGAAGAGGCCTGTCTGGCCAAAAGGGCATACTTTGAGATGCTCTGTCCTGCTGGGTCCAGTTCCTCTGGCTTCAATGGTTTTGGAATCTGTATCAAAGGCTATCTTGCTAGATGTTCCACCTGTGCTGCTGTTGTCCAGGCAATCATGCAAAATATCCTTTTCTGCAGGTAAATTTGCTTGAAGGAGGCCTACAGGATGCCTACGATGCTGAGATCAAAAGTCTGTCTAAAGTGTTGTCCAGGGAAGGATGCATGGCTCTACTAAGGTGGAGGAATGTGGTATGGCCACAGTGCAGCCTGACACTGGTGTGGTCCCAGGGAAGGCAGTGCCAACCCAAATCAGGGCGAAGAGGCATGAAGATGCAGTCATCGTCTGTATGTGCAATGTTTGCTTTGTTAGTGATGCTAAGAGGGTACTATGACTTGGTGGACTGATGGCAGTGTCGATAATTCCCTGGGGTGCAGACTGTGAGGAAAAAGCCCCAAACAGCTGTGTGTAAAGCTATCTGTGAGCAGCTGGGAAGCTATGTCAAATAAACCTACAACTGACCTCAATTATATATTTGATATTTGCCATATAGAACCGTAAGATCCACCTTAATGGCTGCCAAAACCTGATCATCTATTAAGCAATAAGAGGTAGGGATTGGCTGTCAACAAAGCACTAGCAATCCTGGGGCTCTAACAGTGACAAACAGGCACTGGGACGTGGGTGCCAGGTCCTAGCAAGTGGTTACTCTCATGCAGAAATTTGGGACACTCTATCTGTTCTCCTAGGCAGGAAGGAGAATGTGGTGCCAGCAGAATAACGCTGGTCTGTCTTTCTGCCTTCATCTAAGCAAATGTGCTGGACATCTCCTGGATCTGTGCATTCCCAGCATGGCATGCTGCTAGCAGAGCCTGATGTGGGAGAATGGGAAAACACGTGCGTGACTGGGGAGCCCCAGTGCCCCCAGGTGAGATGTGCTGCCCCAGCACTGGGAACAAACATGGGCCACAGGCTCTGGCATTCTTGAAATACCTGAATGAGCAAGCGCTAGCCTGGACCCACGGGAATCGCTGTCACTTGTGGGCAGACAGGTCGGGGATAGGGAGGAGAGTGCGCTTAAATAAAGCCTTTTCTGTGCCCTGTCAGCGTGCACAGGGGTAGGGCATGAAACCAGACTACTTCTTAGACTCACCTGTGGGAAGGGGATTATACCCCTGTCTTCTCCAGTTTGTTTGCTTGGAAAGGAGTCGGGTCCAGCTGTGGATGAAATCTCTGCCTGTGGAACAAAGTCTGAGTTCACAAATGTCTAAGTGGCCATTTTCTCTGCTTGCAGTCAGGGCTGCTGTGCAGAGAATGAGCGCACAGCGCATTAAGACAAATAGCTGATGTCAGTAACAGCGCAAGGCAGCTGAGCCAAGCTGAGCAACTTCACAGGCATTTCAACGTGATTCTTCTCTGAAAAACTCAAATCTCTTCTTCAGTACAGAGGAAAAACAAAACAGCTTTGCTTGGTGGGAAAAGCAAAAGCTTTGAGCAAAGAATTCTTTTTAATTAGATAAAGATAATCTCAAACTACAGACCAATTTGCCCATTACATGAGGATGATAGCTGTCTGTGAACGACCAAATCACATGTGTGCAGGACCATCGGCCCTGTAGGATAACAGCATAGTCCTGCCCAGAACATCCCTGCTTCAGCAGGTCCTTAGAGGGCCTGAATCTATTTCACAATCTGGCTATGGGCTCTCTTCTTTTATTTCAGAAAAAAAAAGCTGGTTTTTTAGTGTTGTTTAAACCAGCAGGTTTTTACTTTCTCACCACATCCCCCATATGATTCTCAAGACATTACTTACATGATATAAATATAAAACCCCCATCTATAGCACCTTAAAACTCCCTGGAGGATGATAGCAAATATCTGCCTTCTTCAAATTTCAGTACTTCCTAATTTCTGCCCTTTTAAAAACAAATAAATACAAAAATAAAGATTTTGGAAAATGCTAGTTACAGTACATTCTTTCATGCCCCTTTGTACTCTGGTCTAGCTTTTGGACTATAGCTGAAATATGAAATTAGCTTTAGCTTGTATATTTTAAGAAGCTGGCATCTACCTTCTTTTTTTTTTTTTCCTTAATTGTTTTAATGTAGTTGTTTAAAAACATTCGTTTATTGTGTTCAAGACATTTCTGTAAAATGTTTTTCTTCCTCCATGCTCTCCCTGAAAGTAAGCAGCATGGCTGTACAGAGAGAAGAATTATTCTTCAAAAGATATTCAGCCACACACTGACAGTATTCCAGGAAATGGATCCCCCCAAAAATATGCCAGAGCTTCCCAAACATTTAACGCTTCTCCCAGAAATCCAAGGCTCGGGTGTCCTCACAGCCTCTCTGGGCATGCTTCTGTCAAGGCAGCAAAGTTCGGATGCTGCTGCAATTCCCATGGCTCAGTCTTTATGCCTGCACCAAGGGATATTTATTTCTCAATTTTCCATATAGAGAAAAGCAGGAGGCAGCAGAAAGCTGACAGCAACAGGCTCAGCTTCCCATTCACCTGGAGGAGCTGAAACCTTGTGAGCGGGCAGGGCAAGCAATGCGTGATGCAGCCGCAGCATTGCTCCCGCTGGAAAAATAGATGGTGTTGGTCTCTGTTTGGGGCAAAGGTGAAGCTGTCAGCTCAACTGGGACTGGAAAAATCATGAAACCTACAAATCTGCTGAGCATCACTGGCAGCTATATTTTAACTGCACGAGCTGACTGGAGAAGTAGGAGTTATTTATAATGGAGCCCAGTGCAAATTGCATCACGCTGACCACAGTGACTCGTGCAGCTCTGGAGGTTTCTCACCTGCAGCCCAGGAGCCTGGGAAGACTCCAAAACTCACTTATGTTTGTACCAACATGAGTGGCCACTTCTGTGCTAAACATGCAGAAAACACTATCGTTTCTCCCTAAATTTTGACCTTTGTCCCTCAAATATCGATTTTTTTTCACGGTGGCCACTGAATACTGTCTCTTTCTTCAGGAGAAATAACAGGAGTAAGGCTGCTGAGTGACTGACTGTCTGTCCTGGGTCTGTCCAATTAAAATCTAATTTTCTGTACTGTTATTACTAGATTTTTTTCCCATTTTATGTAGGGTTTTGGGGTATTAGACTGTTCAAGCAAAATGTTAGAAGATAAATCTGAAGCATACCTTTCAGTAAACAGTACAGGTGCATTATTCATTCAAATTTGTCAAATTGGACAGTGAGACCACAATCTTTTACAGAAATTAAGAGTGTCTGTAAATTAGCAGCCCTTCATCCATATTCTTCAGTGCACTGTGCAATGTTCTGCATAAAATTAGAAAACTTCTCTTTCAGAGAGATCCAGCCATTTGATTTACTCTATAAAATGGTTTAGAGGAGACAAAATTTACAATGCTTTACCATAATTTTTGATTCAATCAAGGGAAAAAGCATTATTTTTGGAGTATATAATATCTATTTCATGTATATATATTGCTCTGGTTGGGTCTGGCAAGAAAAGATCTCTATAAATCAACACTAAATCAACACTAAAAGAGTGACATTTAGAAACTGCAAATCTGAAAGAGAAATATGTTGCTGTTCTATTAAGGAGGTATACTAGCTGCCAAGTCCTGCAGAAACTGGAAGGTTGCCACTCCACACGCTTGGTGTCATACAAGCATTGAAACAACTTATATTGCTGTTAGAAAGATCATTGAAAGTGACTCTTCTGTCTGTATTTAACTGTGTGCAAGACCACCAAGACTTTAGGCAACGATGAGACCACACTAATCCCTCGAGATCCTTTAGAAATACAAAACAGATATCAAAGGTAAAAACTGAAAGGAATAACCAAATCATATAGGTAAGGCTCCCCCAAATAAATTAGGAAGTCCAGTCCTGAACCAAGCGGCAAAATTTCCATAATGAAGATGCCGATCGAGTCTTTACATGCCTCTGCTTTCATCTGGCATGGGAATAATTCTCCTTTTCAGTTAGCTGTGCATTCAGACTATGAAAGATACTCATGGCTTTGGCATGAGGTAGTAGTCTTCTCAGTGTCAGCGATATTCTTTGAGCATTTGGTAAATATCTGATTCGTGTTTATCATGTTGGGCATCTCCTTTATGTGATGGACATGGGAAAACCTCTTCTCCTCAATTAAATAGATGTCTATGTAGAGCAAAATTAAACAGACAGCAAAATAATCTATAGCACTCTCTCTCACTGCTTTCCCCCTCTTGTTTTCTGTTCCCCATGGTGCTTGAGAAAATGACTCAAAGCCAAATATTTCTTTGGGCTTTGCTGCTGATCAGACTGTTCCTATCTAAGGAATCCAAACTTGACAGCTGCTTTTGGTGCCATCCCTTCGTTTGCTCTCTTGGCAATCTGCTCTGCCTTGTAATATCCTGTGGAAGAAAGAAGGAAGGAAATGAGGGATTACTCATGACTGTGGGCTAGAAAAGCAATAGCAATGGTGAAGTGCTTTTGCATGATCAATCTATTAGACACTTCTGTTAGCAGATTTCACTTGATTGAAAGTCTGCTTGGCTCAGGTCTTCTCCCAGCCGGTCTTGTGAAACTCCTATGAAGACAAAAAGGGTGTGCAGAGATGTGATTCTGGTCAGAGAGGAGCCCTTTCTTTCTTGACTGTGAGTGGTTTCTCCTACCTCCCTCACTCCTTATATTACTGAAGTGTGCTTTGAAAAATAATTTTACGTTGAGTTTACCCAGATCTCTTGTTCACCACATTTTTATTCTCACTAGCATTGGCCAGAGCATGATAATTCTGTTTCATGACAAATGCAGAGATTTTGATCCTAGAGTGAAACCAAAATAAAAGATATGTCTGAAGATATGTTTGGAGTACTGTGAGGGAGTGGGAAGAAAGGTGAGATAGTGAGAGTGATCATTAGTGCTATCTGAGGATATTCGTTGACATCCAAACCAGAGAAGTCCCTTGGATACCAGATTCAGAACTCAGAATAAAAATAAAAAATAAAAAATAAATAAAAAAAAACCAAACCAAAAACCCCCAAACAATTTAGCTCTTGCATATGGGAGCAAAGAAGGGGCCGTGCCTGCTCTCACCATGGGACATCGATTGCATACCATCTCCTCCTGGTCTTAGCCTCACACTAACCACTCTGAGATCCTTCAGTCTCCTGCCCTCCCCAGTGAAATTTACTTCTCAGATTTTGTTGAAAAGCTCCCTATCATTTCTAGTTCTTCCTGATGTCATTTCTTCCATGCCATATCCTGATCTGGCACTGGAATGGATGTTGCCCGGTCATTTCTTTGTCATCAGGGGAATACGGACAGTCTTATAAAATCTCAAGCCAACATCATATTGGCTATTTTTAGCTCTGCTATATAAGAAAAGCACAGAGGAGTTGGTGCTGTCACTTCTGTGAGATTCATGCATGGTCACCAGTTTAACAACTTTATTTTTACCTACCCAGGGAATCACATGAAATCATGATGAAATAATTTTTCCTCCCTCTCTTTCTGTTATTTAGAGGCGAGAGCTCTGTGCTGCAACAGATGTATGAGCAGGAG
>NW_009661370.1:2054943-2096555 GCF_000708025.1 Charadrius vociferus
GGGCACTGCTCTATATGGTGGTACTTCTCAGCCTCGGCTGTCCGGGTCCCTTTCCCCCTTCCAAAGCTGGATGCAGATCTGCCCAAATAAAGTTCATTTCTAGAGGAACCATGCCTGATTTCCACTTTCATGGAGGCTGCCACGGCTGTGTTTGGTACTCGGGCAATATAACAGGCCCTTGAAGTGTGTGTGAATGTAACTGACACCCTTTAAGGCCCCGTTACACTGTGTAAAAGGGCTTCTGTGTAAATCAAAATCACACCTAACTGTTTTCAAACAGATACAGTATAACCTGCAGTAACAGAAAGTGAAAACCTCTTCCACTGATTTTTATTGCCTAGATTCAGAGTACTGGAAAAATGGATGATCAAAGTGAGGGGTTTATGTTTCTTTAATGCTTTGTAATTTACAGAAAGATGTGCCTGGTGCCATTCAAGGAAGTTTCTTGCTGTCAATACTTCAGGCTACCTATCTTTGCGTCCTCCAGATCCTCATTTTATTAATATGAGGTTGACACCTGAGCAAGACTTTCTGCTGTAGGCACAAATTCTGCTCAAAATGAAAGTGCTTCACTCCTAGGATGAGAAGATATGCCAGGCGATGCTGCAGAGGAGCCATCTGATCCCTGACCTGTGTAGCCTCTGCCACACAAACTCAGGACTCACTCTCCATCCCCAGCAGCAGCAGCACTTCCTCGGGCATCCCCAGAATAACAGCCCAGCACAAGCTTGGGCAAGTTCCTCTTGCTTAGAAGTAGCCACAACTGCCCACCAGTGTGTCCTCAGCATCTTTTCCACTGGCTGGGATGTTCAGCAGTGGGGTACTGCTGCCCCTGTGGCATTTCCAAGCAGTTTTGTCTGTGTGCTGACCCTGGCAATGTTTCTGTGGACACCTCGGGCTTGGTGCGGCTCCCCACCGGGAGGGGATGTCCTCAGCCTTGTTCCTGGGGTCCCACTTATTTATGAGCCCATGTTTTAGGAACATCTCATATACCAGAGACTCTTTTCAAAACCCAGCCATTTTCTTTCATGCATTTTTTTTTGCTGTGAAATTTCTGTTGTGGTGCATGGACATTTGTTGCTGTGGCTGCTGTGTTCTTCCTGTGTGTATTCCTCCTCAGAGTATCTTTCCACAGATGTATTTTCTGAAAACTAAGTTGTTAGTCTGACTCTGCTCCAGTTCAGTGATGGATCTTATCATACGCTTTCTGGGATAGAAAGATTCTTTTCTGAAACATATCTCTTAAGAGGTTTCTTTCTATCCATGTCAAGTAGCTGTGGATAGCATTTACCTTGTCCCCAGCTCAAAGACAGCTAACCGCTGTCAGCTTTTTGGTTAGCTGTTTCACTTTGGTTTGGATGGATCCACTTTTTGTGGTTTAACCCCAGTTGGCAACTAGAACCACACAGCCACTTGTACACCCTCCTCTCTACCCCCCCCCAAGTCTGCGGAGAAGAGGGGAAAAAAAGGGAAAGGGAGAAAACAACTTGTGGGTTGAGATAAAGACTGTCTAATAAAAACAATAACAGAAAAGGAAAAATTACAATAATAATAACAATAGTAATAATGACACAGGTCACTCTCATCACCCGTTGAATTGGCACCCTCCCAAGCAGTGATTGTGGATTACTGCCCCCCGGCTAACACCCATTTGTATACTGAGCATGACGTCTATGGTGTGGAATATTTCAGTGGACCTTCCATTGTTCTGTCTTTGCTTCTATGGGAAGCTGAAAAAAGTCCTTGAATAGAGTAAACATCACTTAGCAACAACTAAAACCAATAGGTATTATTGACTATCCTTTCACAGCAATCACTAGAAAGAAAATTAACTCTTTCCTAGCTGAAAGCAGGACACCTACCTTTGCTTCCTAAAGTTCACTTTTTAATGTCCTCTTCCAGTATTCTAGTGTTCCTAGCTTTGTGCATGGAAATAAAATTCCAAATAAAAGTATTCTGGGTTCCAGCCACCCTGAGTAACCTGAAAACTCCAATTCTGCAGATTTTCTTCTAAAACCTTTCTATATCTTTGCCAAATTAGCTTGCTTTGCAATGTCTTTGCAGGCTGTATCTGTCACTAAGTCCTTCTGCTTATCCAGTTCAGCAGCTCTGACCTAAAAATGCTGTACTTGCTCTATGTACAAAGCAAACAGTCACAGATATAGCACCTCCCCTAGTAAACTAAACTGTACAAACTGGAAATGTTTTTACACCTGCACAGTTAAACTGTATGTTTTTTAGTTCACTCTGTATCCTCAACCGAACTAGGTTTGAAGCAAACATTTGGAAGCAGTGTGGTAATTCAGGAGATTTAAAATCCCATTTCCCAAGTAAACCCAAGTCCCACCAGCTCCTCAATTCCTAAGTTGCTTTTGAGAGCTGGCTTGTAGTGTCCCAAGCCATCTGTCGGGCAGCTCCATTGGATCCCAATGCACATCACTGTCTAGCCATCCCAATCTGTTTCAGAGACTGGGAGGGGTGGAAACCTTATACACTGTGGTCTTCTATCTTGGCTGATGTAGGAAGCCAGATTTAGGTGGGCCCTCATACATAGGGCTTAACTACTTCCAGTCCTTGTGCTAATTTGGGTATTTCTACACTGCAGTGCTGCACAGAAACACAACTGTTTAGACTCTTCTGAAGAGTCTAAAGCTTATTCTTGGTCTTTCTCTCTCGAGGCAAAAGCTACAGGTTCTCATTGCTTAACGCCCCATGGCACGTTGATGAACCTGGAAGACCTGTGCCAGCCCCATGCTAACGCCTTCCCTCTGCCCATGCCCAGCTTTACTCTTGCTCTCAGCTGTGCAGCCTCCTCTCCGAAAAAATCTGTAACTCTGTCTTACAAGGGAAAAGCAGAGGGGTTCGGCATCCTCAGATTGGCTGTGTAATCATCTGTGACGGTGCCCTTTCTTTATCAAACACTGCATTTGTCTCACTGAACAGCATTTTGAAAGTAAACAGCCTCTCTGGGCCAAAAGAACTAGAAATGTCTATCCATGGGAAAATCAGCTCTCCTCTCCACTTCCAGACCTCCTTAATTTCATCGGTCACATCAGCAATACTCTATGCAACTTTTTTATTCCTTCAATTTAATTGTTGAAATACATATTTACTTCAAAAGGAGATTCATGAGATCATTGCCTTTTAATTTATTTACCTCCTAGAATGGACCCCAAGGTATTTTTTTAAATAGTGAAAGAAAGCTTTTTGTGTAGCTGACTCCCACTTTTCAGCCGTGACATCCTGAGGGGTGTACTTTTTTGATTAAGGAGGATAGGCATCCAGCAGAATTATCTAATTAATTTATGATTTTCTTTGAACAAGTAATATTTGTTGATTGATCTCCATTGGTACCCACTGACATTTGGTGAAATTTAGGCAGTAGCCACTATTTTATTATACTGGCCATGAAAACATTTTCATTTGCCTGCTTTCCCAGTCACAAGAAGGCATTTGTATATAGGAAAGTACATGCAAATTTTCTAGTTTGCCCTGGGAGAAAACAAAATCTCTATCCTGCCACCGGTCTGTTTTTTAAATTCTATACTGTTTTCCACCTAAATGACCGCAGTGAGTTCAGAGCAGCACACCTAATCCAAAACCAAACATTATTTTGTCTACTAATACATCTACTCACATGTTTCCTCACAGAATAAGGTTAGCTTGCTCCCACTGATCCTAGTTATTTTATTTTGCTGATCCTTCCACCTATTAGCTGCTGAATATTCTGCCTGGCATTTTGATTCCCTGACACTGAATCAGGAAAGAAAGGGGGAGGCAGGATTAAGGGAGAAGGGGACACATTTTCAGCTGCATTGATGTTCTCAAAGAGAGCAGTAAGTAACCGTCCTGACTCGGGTGCTGGGGGGCTTTCATGCCCACTGGTTCAGGGGGTCCAGAACAGCTGAATTTAGAGAGAAAACTGTTTTGGTTTTTTTCTGAATGTCATTGGTTTTCTTCATGATCCTGATCTTCTGTCATCCCAGGAGTGGGGAGAGCTGTGGCTCTGTGCCGGAGCTCCAAGGCATTCTACATAAGATGCTAAATGAGGGAGAAGGTGGCTGGTGATGCCAGTGCCCCACACACTGCGCTGGAGGCGTCACTGCCTGGCAGAGCCCAGTCTCTGCACAAGCGACACCCTGGAGGGTTACACCAGGAGCCTGGCATCGTGTTAGCTCTTGGACACAGGGAAGCTCTTTCTTCGTGAAAGGCTAATCCCACATTTCCTTCCTCCAGGGCTAGAATTTAAAGTAAACTCATGTATATGTAAATGGATAGGGCTGCTGAAGATGACACAGGAATTGAAAATCAATGGCAGTGTTTGCTTCAGCCCTCTTCTTGAGCTTTTCTGTCTTCCTTGCTCCAAGGCGCTGCCCTGACCCACTGGCTGTGGCCAGAGGATGGTGGCAACTGGCCAGAAGGGAGGCAGGGGGTGAGTGCTGGTGGACCCCTCTGCACAGGTACAGGCTTACTATAACACATAATTTTAAATACATACTGACGGACACAAATCTTAGTCTGAGAGTATTTATTCAATTACATCCTCTTCCTGTCCCCATTAAACAGTAACAGGCAATTATGTAGCCTGAAAGCAAAAAACTAAAGCCATGCTCTCAGAAGAAGAATACTGAAAAGCTGCACAATTCACTTTCAAAATTACACAAAATAAAGGGTATGGTTACTGTCAGATCTAGCCCCAGTGCAATGTTTGGTATGTTTACTAGTGATAGAGTGACATTTAACACGTTCCAAATAATTGGAGCAGTCATCAGGCAGGTATTCTAGGGCACAAGAAAACATGAACTAGACCTCCTCAGCATTTTAAAAATACATTTTGCAGTATGTCAGATGGGTATTTTTATCCCCACTCAGTCAAGATGTGAAGTCTCCCTCTTCCTCTGCATGACATCTCTAGGAGCAGCCCTCTGTCCGTGAAAGACTTCACTGTCAGGTGAAGGACATTGCTGAAGGAAACCAGCAGATCCTGAACAATACTCACAGCTTAGCTTCTTATTTGGAAAATGCTTTTATGTCTTTGACATTTGCCTGCATTTTTAATCTGAACAGGAATAAAAGTAACTGGACAAGAAAGGTTGGTCAGCATTCAAGCCACATGTTCATGCAAGCAAGGTGGTGACTGAAAAAGGTTTCCCTGAGGAATTATTGTTCATAAGCCAAAACAATGAGCACAACAGAGTGTTTGGCACAATACAACCTTGGCAAAGAGCATCCTAGCTGAGTTGCATGAAGAACAAGCAGATATCTAACAAGAAAGCAAGACAGTATTCTGTATGATTTGGATATGCAATGTTATTATCCCAATGGTGGTAGTTTAATATTCCTCTAGTTTAATTCCATTAGCCTAACCGGTAAATAGGTGGCTCGCAGCCCCAAAAGGCTGAACCTACAGCTCTCTTCAAGCTCCTACCCATACTGGTGGCATTCTTCACCCTCTAGTTTGTACAGAGCAAGGTTTGTTCTTCTGTACTATATGTTAGCATTTGAGATCTTCAACATGAATCACAAGTAGGGAAGCGCTTATCCTGTTAATTAAAATTAGAGAAGAAAAAAAAAAAGCCGCCATCCCCCTTGTGATCTAACTGTTTTTTTAATATGGTGAAACTAACAACTGGTCAAGTACTGATATGAATCCCCTATCCAAATAAATGCAACACATGGGGGAGTGGAGAGGAGAAGGAGAAAGGAGGCAAGGAGAAAAGGTTTGTAACAAAAGGCAGTTTTGAAACAATTTATAATTTAGCTCGCTCATGACATGCCTTGTTTTTGAAGTAGATGCTCTCTGTACGCTCAGACTAACAGGCACCTGCCTCAGGCTTCTGCCTATGTGGGCGTTCAGCTCTGCCACCTCCATCAAAAGACTTTCTCATTAGTTTGTTGATCCCCTGTTGGCTCAGGTTCTGACCACACAGCTGTCAGTGAGGGAGATGCATGCATCTCCGAAGAGCTTTTAGGAGTTTAATACGGTTTTGATCTAAAGAACATGGGTATGTTATCAAAAGCAGTGATTAGCATTTTCAGGATTCAAAACATGACTTCTTATATAAAATATCTAATATAGTACAGTAACTCAACAGATACAACTTCTTAACTAAGGCCTGTGTTCTGCACCAGCAGTTTTCCTTTGCCTTCTGTGTGTGTATCTGTGTTTTTCCTTTCGTTCTGCACGCACACACGCACACACACATTCAGATGCACATGCTCACTGATATTTAACATCCGCTTTGAAACTGAGCCATACCAAAGCCTAAACAACTTTTTAATAGTATAGCTATCCAGATCAGTGCACATTAAAGCATTGTATGGACTATTCTGAGCTGTCAGCATAGAAACACTCCTTCAGCATGCTACTAGTATCACATCTGCTAAGAAAAATAAGGATTGTATGAATGATGTGCGGGTTGCCTATGCCACTAGAGGGCATTTGTACACGAAGTGGCTTTACAATTAATATAGTCCTAGTACAACATGGCTACAATATGCAGCTGATCACAATACAGCAAAAATCAAAGATTTCTGCAAAGTTGGGCATTTTCATGTCCTGTTGGGAATATGATTATGCCTTTTCAATATGCTAATCTGACTCACACAAAGTTAATCTTGCCAAAGGCTTTTTACAAACTTCTTTAATCGTTTAGAAATATGCCTTGCTAGTTCTGCTTAGGTTATGCAAAACCAACCTATACCGTTTCATTAACGCTTTTACCTGAAAGGTATTTGTTGCAGATTTTTTCAAACAATTTGCTAAAACTGAGACAGTATTGGAAGTATTACCTACGGCCTGCATAGAAGTTTGGGACAAAATCTTGCTTAGCCTTATGCAGCCCCTTAATTTTCATTTCTCTAGCTGCTATTTTCTATCCTACATCTATCCATCTGTGTCAGAATTTTCCCATAAAAATCACATTGCTTTAATTTTTTTTCTTATGTCCTCTATTGTGTGGATGCTCTCCTGCCTTTCTACAGCCACTTCTCTCTTCTTCTGTCTCTTTCCATTTCTCTTCCCATTTCTACTAAAAAAAATGGTGCCAGAAAAATCCCAATAGCAGATTAGTCTATTGAAAAAGAGGTTTGCCAGTCAGCCTGCACAATCATTTGTTAGTTGTCAAGATGGAAAATGCATCTTCAGAGGATCAGGGTGAAGTCTTGCAGCAATGACCCAGCACCGAAGGAAGTCTGATCCTTCTCCTCCTTTGGAATCCACGAGCGAGATCATTAAAGCGTTTGTCATAATTTTTTAATTTCTTTCTCTCCCATCCTCTGATTCTCTAGCTTTCATAGCTGTCTTTTTCTCTGACCTCTGCTTCTCTCCTTATATCATTATCCTCAAAACAATCTTTTTCAAGACTCTCTCATTCCTCAGCGCATACTGAAGCAAATTCCCTTTCCCCTTATGGCCTGCTGAAAGTCACTTTCCCACTTAGCTTGGGCTCTGCCAGGGGACAGTGTTGTAGATATAAACCTCAGAAGATGTCTCTATTGGAGCAACAAGAGTCGCCTGCTGAGAAACAGATTTCCTAACGGCTCCACTGGAAATGTGACTGGCCTCTCTGCAGCAAGTCTTACGCCAGTCGTGTCTCGAGGATGTACAAACAAGACCACAGCCTTTTGTAAAACAGTAATGAAGTTTGGCATCAGATGCCTGGATTTAAAAAAGGCACCTTTTGATATTATATACAAAAAGCATACATCCCACTGGGGAAATCATGCAGCATGCCCAGCTGTGTCAGTGAACAGAATTCCTGGTATTGCTAGATTTTGAAGGCTACATTTGAAGTTGCATATTGCTTTCTCTTATTTCCTCTGAATTCCAATTGGATGTGCATTACTGCAGAGATTACATCTATGGGGCACCCTCCATCAAAACCAAGCAGAACCAACAGCTTGTATATATGTCACTCTCTTACCTGGCCTTACAAGGATGAGTGTTTTTAATTTTACCATGGTTTTTTAGCACATGAAACAAGCTCTCTGTTTCTGGAGTTCAAGTCAACTTTTCTTGATATAATTACAAAGAGGGACTGAGGTCCCAAGTTTAGCACACAGTGCCTAGTAGTTGTAACATTTTAATATAACAGTGGGCATTTCTTTGGAGTTGCAGGACTGTACAACAGTTTATGGTGCTATCATTGATACACACTTTGGGGTACATTAATCTTAATTAAAAACATTCAAAAGAATAGTTTGGCTTAATGTAATTTCCCAGTAACCATCCCAGCGTACCAAAAGGCTGCGGCCTTAGAAGGTGCTTATCTTAAACACAAGAAGGGATCAGTTACACTATGCAGATTGCAACCAGTTGTACCTCGTGAATATGGGTACTTTACTTTTCTGTAAAATGGAGAATGAGCACTCCAGCCCTCGTTTATGCACTAGTGCTGAGCAAAGCCTTTGAAAACTGACTGAAGCAAGCCTGAGGAGACACACAGGAGCTGAGTTTTTCATGGGTATCAGCCCTCAACCAGCTCCCACTGCAGGTGGAAAGAAAAGAGTGTACCCACAAGCACTGAGTCATGCCATGCTTGCCTGTGGCACACACCCGAGTGAGCCCCTGGCTGCCGGATAAGGACCCCTCAGATGTCTCCATGTGTGGGAGTCCCTAAAACATGTTTTAGGGCAACATGCATCAGTGAATGAGGTGACCGTGCCTGCATCGCTTGAGAGGGCAGTATGGGAGCTGTGGGGGCAACTGGTGCAGGATCAGGAATGCTCTGAGCATGGGATTGAAAACTGTGCTTTCCAGCACTAGCTTTGACACAGAATTTTCTCTCCAGCTTCAGGCGAGCGAGCTGACCTTGCTGGCTCGGTACCTGTGCTGCCCTCTCTCCGAGGTGAGAATCAGAATTAGGTCTTTGTAAAGCACTTGAGAGACTTAAAGTGCCCCTTAAGCGTTATGGCCTGAATTCCTGGTTACATTCAGGCCCTTTTTCAATGCTTCAAGGCCCCTTCATGCAGCCAATGATGTAAAGGTCCTTTATCTAAGTAACAGTTGGTCCCCATGTATCTGGGACACTCTGTTGTGTCCCTGACACCTGTTATTGAAAACGATCATCATCGGGCATTTGGCTTTCTTCTAACACAAGCTTCTGTGTGTTGGTGTGGCCCAATTACCAAATGTGGTCTCTTCCCACTGACACCTTTTCTGCAAGAAATACAGTAGCACAATCCATCTTCAAAGTCAAAGCCTATTAAATGAAAACGTCTCGAGCTCCCAATCGTGGGCTTGAAAACGCTCAGCTCAGAGTGTCCATTTCCACGTCCTACTGTAAAAGCAGCATCATTTTTTTCCCAGTGACTAGATTTGCTGCCATGGTTACAGCTTCACACAGAGTAGGGTCACCTTCCCTTTCAAGAAAAATCAATGAAAGATTTCATTTTCACTAGCTCTGTTATTCCCCATACCAGTCACTTTTTACACCAGTTTTTATTGCCTTAATGTTCCATTCTCAGAAACGAAGAAGTAAACGTGATGTCAACAAACAGTGGGACAGAGAAAAGGGAAGCAGCTGTCAGGTTGATAAATAGATATAAGCACCAATTTGTTAAACAGCTCTGCTTATTAATGAAACCTTAAACCAACATTTCCTATTCTCCCCTTCCTTTCCCTTGCACTTGTAAGCTTGCAGCTTGTTAGTATTTCTAAGAGGAGGAACTTTTTTGATAATTAAACTGGAAGTTTTTACGCTAAGACAAACCTTTCAAAATCTGTCACTGAAATCTACCTCTCATGTCCTTGACAGATCTGTGCCTCCCACCACACTTAATTACAGA
Source organism: Charadrius vociferus (assembly GCF_000708025.1). Taxonomy (NCBI): domain Eukaryota; kingdom Metazoa; phylum Chordata; class Aves; order Charadriiformes; family Charadriidae; genus Charadrius; species Charadrius vociferus. The sequence goes on from NW_009661370.1 coordinate 2,064,733, forward strand.
GGACAACTGTGCAAGTCCAAAACCTCTTTTTCTGGCTCTTTTTACTGAAACATGTTTACCTAACACACCAAGATCACCCAGAAATGTGACCATAAAACTAGTTTTTGTAGAACTTCCCTCTGATTCAGAGGAAAGAATAGGGCAAAGTGTGGAGGCGACTGAGTAGCCACGCTTTAAAGCACGTTTGCAAATGCTGTTAAACTGAGGATGGAATTAGGGACTTCCATTGCCCTCAAGGCTATACTAGCTTTCTTTCACCTAAAAATTCATTAATGAAGTATGATCCTTTCACTACAAGTCTCAGGTGCATTTATGTTACCTCAGCCACACAAAATGACAAAATGAGTTAGGACCCGATTGCAATAAGCTTTGTGACTCTATCCCCAAGGTAACATTTCTGAGTAAACCTTTGTATCATCAAGGCAGTCACCAATAGATGCCCAAATGCTGCAGAAGAGGTTGCTACCCTGGGACGGGCTGCAATGGTATTGGACATTTTGGAAAACTTGTCTATTTTTAAGCATGTATCACGTGGAAAGTGTCACACAGGCACTAACAGGCTCTTTCTGCAGCAGAGCAGGGTGAGCAGGTCCCCCACATCAGTAGCGCTGTTCTGGGTCAAGACAAAAGGGGATGTGGAGAATGGCAGAACTGCTTGGAGGCACTGAAATGCCTGTGGACCCGGTGCCTATTTTGCCTCACAGAGGACATGTGCCACTTGCTGCCATAAGGTAATGTAGGATAGGAGGTATTGAAGTGGACAAGGGGAGGATGGGGAAAGGAGGAGGTGGAGAAGGAGAAATAGAGGGAAACCAAGACCCACCAGTTGCTGCTGACTCACCTCCTGTTCGCCCAGCAGCAGCAGCAGGAGAGGCAAAATGGTGTCTCCACTCCCTTCCCCCAGCTTTGGATCCTATCTCTCTCCCCTCTGCCGCCTTCACTTCCCATGACATGAGCAATCAAGTCCCTGCTTACAATGCTTCATGCTTGGGATTTCAAAATATGGTTTTAACCATGCTGCTGAGCAGCACCGAGTTAGTTCAGTGAGGAAGATTTACTCTGCAGGCCACTTCAATTCATGACACCTCTGATGCAGCTGACAGCAAAATGCTACCTGTGAAGGCTTTATAACATCTCTGCACTGACAGCTGCCAGCCCATTCATCTTGGTTTAGCTGCCACATCTGCTTGACAGAAAAGAGTTGAGGGAATACCACTCTACTGTGGATATAAGACATTAAAAACTGGAAAAAACACAGTTTCTTAATACTGCAACCTCAAGTCAGGCAGCGCTATCTCCCCACAGGATACTTTCACAGTTGGGAGTGAAGAAACAGGTTAAACTTCTAGCTGTTTTGTCACTGAAACTGAAGGGTTCATTCCCTGAACTAAACGCTGGCATCTTCATTAGTCTTTTGTACCTGAAGATGACCCTATAAAGCACGATGCAGAGTGACTGTAGGTCGACACTGAAATGAAAAAGAACACATCATTCTCTCAGACTTGAAGAATCAGATGTTTTGATTGATCTTCTACTAGACATTTCTTAAACACTAGGTTCAGCACTGGTCTGTCTTCAAATAATGACATCAGGTATGAGCTTGCCCCAATTTTTACCTCTGCAAAATCTGTATTCCACTTGGAAGAATATCTTCTCATATATAACAAGCTGAATTCCCAGCATGAGCCCGGAAAGCAAATCTGGCTTTAAAGACAAGATGTTTCATTATGGCTTTTGCAGCTAGCAAGAGGCGATCAAGATTGCAAAAAGTTATTTAAGTTTCCTAACTGAAGACACTCCTCACTTATTATATTCTTTTTCAGGTTAAACCTTCTATGCTTTGTCTCTGCCCAAGGTAACTCTGGTTTGAGAGTAAAGTCTTTCCTGACATTTTGCAGTTTGGAAAAGAAATCCAGGAGCAGCATACATTGCTGCTAGTGCCAAAGAGAAAGCATTGGCACAGATATAAATGCAGACAGGAATGGAGGTACCGGAATGAGCTGGTGGCATTGCACTCAAAAGCTACAAACCAAACACGCATCTTTCCTTGTGTGTTACAAATGGCAGCTGCCAGGAAAGTGTTTCCATTGCTAGTCACAGCCCATATGCTTTATAGCGAGTTTGCAAGGCCTCACGACAGAGGATTGCCAGGCTTGCTCTGTCTGAACTTGTCTTGACCTGCCTGCAGCTTTCTTTTCACTTGGTTCACTTGGATTTTTCCAATTACCAGGTCACTGTGGTTAATTTGGTTTATTTTTGCTTTTCTTTGCATGGCATAACCGAAGTTTTTATATTCATAGTAGTTACAAGTGAAAAAGAACATTTTATGTAGAATGAGATATTTATGACTCAAACATAATGATGTAGCATAGAGAAATACAGGTTCAATATGACAGGAGAGGATTTGAGCAGCGGCAACACCAGATGCAGCATAGAGGAGTGCAGGCATGAGATGAGAAGAGGCAGGACACAGGCTGGCATTGGAGACCCTGCAGCTATAAGCAAATCACCAGCAGCCACTCAAAGCAATGCAGACCTGGAACCGGACAAAACTGGTTTGAGGGGTAATAAATATATCCAGGTCTCAGATCCTGCAAGCTCGATCATGCAAATGTATTTGTTCACAGGCAACCCCACAGGCCCAGGACGCCTGTGCACAAAACTGCTGGTTTCTTGACAGGAAAAAAAAACCAAACAAACCCACAACAAATGGCCAGGTTCATTACCGCCTAAAGAGTGTGACTATGAAAGGAAAGGAAAGGCCCATGTGCAGAGCCAGAAGCTAACACAGAGCACTGATTGTTTAGCTTTTCCTTGTGGTTGAATTACACACCCCACTGAGGGTGCTTAGGTTGACACTTGCAGTTTTTCTTCTGTCTCCAGTGTCACCATAGTCTGGCACCAGTTTAGCATTTCCAAGTGAGATTGCATCCAAATTAGGCCTGGGGTTGCCCTGTGGCCAGATCTGCTCAGTGCTAGAGGGTACAGGAGAGGGCATCCCTACTTCTCCTTAATGTTAATGCAAAATGATACTGGTGTGGGTCTGAGCTTGCTGTTATAGATGACTTTGAGGAGTTTAACTGCAGTTTAATTTGTTCTACTGAGAGGGTCGCAGACAGCCCACAGTGTTTCATATAGCTGTCTCTTATTGAATTCCACTGTTACTGTGTTTAAAGCCTCAAAATACCTGTGTTCCTTTGCACTGTAGCTTTTCTGCCATTGAATTCCACTGCTCCTTTGTGATATCTGAGCATCCTTAAGCATTAATACGAAACTCTTACTAACCACTTCCCAGTGCTCATGCAAACCAAAGGGAGTAGGAGAAGTGAAGCTCTGATTCAGTGGCTTGATATATCATGAGGCCCTGATTTACCTTCCAATTACCGCCAACAGAAAATGGCAGTTGGTGGGAATGAAAAGCCCGTGGACCTTGACGGCATATGCACAATGCTGTTTATAGACAACAGCTACATAATAGTTGACCTTGAGGAACTCTGCTGGGTCTGTAGCTTAGCTTCTCTCCTAATGCTTCCTGTAAACAACAGCAGCTGTCAAAACCAATGCAAAGAGAGGGAGGAGGAATGGTATAACTTATTTTTTTAAAAAAATCCACAGATAGTCAAGGCAATTTAATCTGTTAAACAATTGCATTTAACTCTGAAGAGCACTGCCTACACCCATCTCCCACTGACTTTAACCTCTTCCGTGGGGAGCAAGCACTGCTGATATCGACCAACTGACCTGTGAGATGTATTCTTCTCTGAGTCATCAAACTCCACTGTAACAACTAATTGTCATTCAACCCATGTTAAATAGAGTTTCTTATTTATTTTTGGTACAGATTTCAGGGTTTTCCGAGTGACATCTCTGGCAAATCAGCAGCTAAAACACAGCTTCTGTATATCATCAACAAAGGAGCTATGCTATCAGCAGCTATCCTGTTTTCAGAAGGATAGCCTGAGGGAGGAGAAGACAGCTATTTCTATGGGTATTGGATTCCTGCCAGATTCTTTAAGCTTCCTCTGCTCTCACCTCCTGTCCAGCTCTCTGCCATAGACCTGCCTCCCCAGTTCCTGGTTAGCATCTTTATTGACACATCCTTTCTGCCCTGCCATAGCTGTGGCTCTGATGCTTCATAATTCACTGCTAACCAGTGGCCTTGCCCAGGCCAAAACCTTTTCACAGCTACAAACAAATTTTGCTCTCTCATCTATTTTCTCTGAGTGTTGCCTCATCCAAGCGCTTGCAACACATTGTTTCGAGCTACACTTATTTTCCTGCTTAACTACATGCTTGCTTATCCACCTCGCATGGGCTGAAGCACTGCTCCCAGCGTTGCCAACAAGGCATTCCACGATGGATTCAAGTGCATGTACATGAAATGGTATTTTATTACCCGAGGTCAGTCTTAGGCCATCTGAACAGTCTCTGCGGGGATCAGTCTTGTCCATTTGGAGCTACGACTTCATGTGCCAAAACGTCCTTCAGCTAGATCTCTTGCATAAGGAATCTGAGTGCTAATACTGTTCTTTTCCATATGAGACATCGTGGTTCGTATTGTAAGCTGTCAAATACTTAGGGTCAGTATTAACCAGGATGGGCACAATATGAAAACAAAACAAAAATTTTATCCCCAAAGAACTTACACTTGTTCTCTTGATAATGATTTTCCAAATTTTACTGCTGTTAGGGGTGCAGTGTAATACTGAGAGTCAAGTGTGAGAGTCACTGTAGGGGAATCTGACAGATGATGAAGTCTGACTAAGACAACAAGCTGGGAAGGCGCTCAACCCCTGTGCTGTCTTTTCACAAAATTAAGGGAATGTCTGTCTCCAAGGCAGACATGCTAGCTTTCATCTGTTCAGGTTTTTGAAGGTTTGAACTTCTGATAATGTCTTATTTGTGCTGCACTATGGAGAAAGATAGCCATGACGTCTACCAGTGACCTCCGAATCTAAGTCATTAACTGATAAAAAGAAATGTCTAGCATTGCTATTGTTGCTAACAACTGTATTTCAAACGGATTCTTATATCAACTCAGTGGTTGATCAAGCCATGGAAAAATGTCTGCTAAATCATTATACCTTCATGTTTGCTAGGATAGTAGGAGTAAAAACACATTTTAGGGTATTTAACCCATATTATAGTCATAACATTTTTGCTCATTCTAGCAACAGCCACTGAAAGGCAGTGACCTGGAAAATTTATAGTTAGCATTTTGTGACCTTTATTTCAACAGCCTTTTAAAATGAAGATTAAAAAAATAATTAGACACTGGAATTAAATGTAACTTTCAAATGTTCTTGAATCCCAAAATAGTGGCTAAGGAAAGCAATGTTGAAGGTTGGGATTGCAAGTTATTTAATGAAAGACAATTACTTTCACAATCAGAAAAATCACCCCCCTGTGGCTCCCTGTGCAGGAACTGCTTTCTTCTCCTTCCTTGTTAGCAGCAGTAAATATATTTTCTTGCCTGGCAAGAAAAGTGGTTGAAATCTCTGTTGGAGGGGTTATCTTTTCAAGAGTAGGAGAGTTCACAGCACTGAACTACAGGAAAACATTCCTTCTGCTGCCACAGACTTTCCTGTGGGGCGTGTCTTCAGCTTGGTTACTTGTATGAGAACCTGCATTATCCCACTGTAGAGAAATGTGATGATAATTTGGGGTGATCAGGCAGTACAGTGATGGAGGAGCCGTATGGACATATCCACTGTTTCAGGACGCAAAGTAGATTCTACTGGAGAAGCGTTATGTTGGGGTCCCTTTTGCCTTGTATCTCATGCAGTTAGTTTCCCCAGAATGCTAAATGCATGTAAATCCCTGCAATCTTGATTTGGCAGCATTTTGCATCTCCTTTCCACTGGTTGCCAACAAACTGATAAAAAACACGTTGAAAACTATTTTAGATTCAGAACACTGCCACAAGTATGAAGGAACAAACAGCACCGGACTTGAAAGTTTCTTAGGAACAGTAAATTTGTCAATTGACAGTGCTTCACTCTTTGTGGAGGAGTCAGAATTGTCTTTTGCAGGCTAATGATCTGTTTCTAAGGAAAGCTATTTCAGTTAGAATATGGTTTTCAGGAGTAATATTCTCAACAGTTTCCCTCTATCTCTTCTGCTGCTTTTGTAGAAGCATTAAATATCTCCGGTTGAAGCCCATAATACTTCAGCAGCTGTTCACTCTGAAATGACAAAAAACCCTACAGACTTGGGATGGCATAAATATGTTTAAAGACTTTTTATTTATAGAAAAAACTAAAGACCTTGGTTTCTCTCTTTCTTCCCAAGTAGTGCTAGCCAAAAATATTTCAATGCACTGCTTTTCAGTCAGAAAACACGATTCCAAGGAAATTACGCCGTTTAGCGGAATTGCATTCATTAGTGTCAAACCCATATGAGAAATTACCAGTGATCATGATACACACACAGAGTACAGTCCAGACAACAGCTTGCCTCAAACTGCCGGCCACCTGACATAATCATAAACAACTGGGCCAGATCATGCATCTGGATAAAGCATTATTACACCTGACAGCCGGGATGCGAGATGATTAGCTGCCAGGGAACTAAGCTGTCCAGGTGAAGTTCATAATATTCTGCTCAAGACAGAAAGAAAGACACGAGAAAGAAAGAGAGGGGAAGGAAACAGGAGTCATCAACAAAGCTCGTGTATGAAGTGAAATGACAGAGTCATTGTGTTGGTGAAGGAACTGAGGATAGATTGGTTTATTTTTACTCTTATACTTTAAAAGATTATGAGATCTAAAGGCCCTCTACAAGGTCACATGTAACCCCACAGACATTGCTGTCCACCAAATAATCCAGACTTGTAACCATGGAGCTCCTGCACACCAGTGTTGGAACGCATACCTTTAGGGGTTACTGAAGGGTAGGAAGGGCTAACGACTCCTTCTCTCCTCTTGCTTTCTGTGAGCAGCTTCACATAACAGCACAGAGACATGCTTCTTCCAGCTTACAGCTAATGATACTTATTCCAGACAGTTCATTTCTAGAGGTCAGTCAGATGGTTGTTTTCGCACTCCCTGACCAGTGTTTCAGGCCCCAGCTGCACTGACCCCTTGTTCACAGACTACTCTTGAAGTGTAAGCTGTCCCCTTGGCTCCTCAGCCCAGCTCTGAGTGACTCTTTTCTTTGCAGTCTGCACCAAAGTGGTTATGTCTAGCCTGACTCACCTTTGCCAAAGACCCCAAGTCTCTCTCGTCCCTGCTGCATCCTCCCCACGCTGTTCTGCAGGGATTGTGGAGCTCTGGTTTTGTTGGGCACTACCTACCCAGCAGGCTGGATCCTGCCAGTCATTCCCATGGTTTTTACCTCATTTCACTCCGTCCACATTTTAGTGCAATGTTAAAATCATTAACTTTCCAAGTCAGAAAAGAGGGTGAACATTCATTCAGCAACCTGAATTGTATCTGGCAGGTGATTGACTAGGGGCAGCATTGAAATAGGTACTTGGTAATCTCAGTGCAAATGTATTTTTATACATATACACACACACAAAGTACAAAATCAAATAACAAAGAAAAAAAGAGTAAAGCACAACTAAAAGCAGTTCATAATTTTATTCTGCAATACCTCTGGTACAACAAGAAGATAAATATGGAGGGAAACGTAGCATGAATGTTATCTACCTCTGTACCACCTGTATCTACTCATTTGTAGAGAAGAAACGAGAAGAGTCTATAGAGATCAGTGCAAAACCTGAACTCAGTGCTTGGTCAGTGGATTTTGGACAGTCATGCTACTACAGAAAGACGGTTTAGCATTGTGCCTGTATGTTGCAGAATATGCCTTTGAATCTCAGCTGCAATGGCCAAGAGAGGGTGACTGGTTTACTTGGCAAAAGTCATGAGCTTCTCTGTCAGCTACTTCAGAGAAATCTCCAAAACCTGTTAACAACCACAATCAGCAGAATCTTGGCTCTCTAGTCTTTGGTCATGCTGTACCACAGAGATCATGTTTGCAACTGAGAAATCAGCAGCGCTTTGTGCTGATATTACGGTGAATGTAACCTTAGAGAGGATTAGAGAGGATTAGCTTTTTTTTTTTTTTTTTAAAGAATGACGTTGTCGAGACAATGTGAGCCAATCCTTCTGTGTAGTAATATTGCTACTTTACAAGACTACTGTGTAGATGGTCAATACCTGGGCAACAATGGGATGAGTAAAGTCATTGTCTGTACCACACAGGTTTGCCTGAACAACACCATGCAAATCTGGGCGTGCAACAAACTGTTTCTATCTATCTAGCAGATCTGTCAGAAACATATTGCCGTTATTTTCAGGACTTCCAGACAACCAGTGAAAAGGAGCATCATTATGGACCCATATGGAAGCCCCCAGGACAAGAGACTTAGCTTGCATGGCCATATCTTTTCCAAGGCCATTTACAGCAGCAATGAGGTGACTGAGCTACGAAGACATATGTAAGCTGGGGGGGTTGGACTAGATGATCTCCAGAGATCCCTTCCAACCCTGACCATTCTGTGATTCTGTGACTACAGAAAAAATAAAGCCATAACCTAACTAAAGTACTGGCAGAGAGTTTTACAGGCGTGTGAAATCACTGTGAAAGATGTCCATGTTTACACAGCAAATTGAAGTACAGTCTAAGGAGCAGGTAACGTACTGAATCCATTAGGGATGTGGAAAAAAGTTTACCCTGCCTTTAGGAGTTATTAGATTTAACTGGAACAGAAAGTGGCCCAGTGGAGAAGGGGAAGCTGGAGAAGCGTGTGCTTCATGGGGTGGGAGAACAGTGTGCAGCAGTGATAACAATTCCTGGCTTCTCCATCCCACTGGTATTTTATCCTCCCCCAGCATATTTTCCAGACATTTGATGTATATTCTTCAGCTTGAGAAAATATTAACAATCCTTGTCGTTATTTTTAAGCAAGTTAGATTTGGGAAAGTGTCACTGGGAAAGATTTATAAGTTAGTAAGCCTCATTATGACTTGACCAAAGTTCAGACACATTTGAGAACTTTGGACTGAAAATACAACCTGCTACGGAAAAACTAGCAGGTTAAAACCTTAAAAAAATAATTAAAAAATTAAAGCATGTTCTTCTCTCCTTTAGAAGGGAAAAACGCAAAGAGGAGCTAACTCTCCAATACTATCTAAACGGGGGTATAGAAGAGCTAGAGGAGACCTATTTCAGAAAAGGTATAGAGACAACTTTGGAGGACTGGGGAAAGAACAACAAGAATAAGCCAGAAGATATAGAAAAACTATTTCTGGGCAACAAAAATTTACAGTTGACTAAAGCAACTAATTTTTGGACCTGCAAAAGAACAGAAGCTCTCCTTGGACTCACACGGACAACAAGACAGACACTGTGAGCCTCTGTCATAACACAGGAAGTCCTGCAGAGCACAGATACATCCCTGCTCACAGATGCTAAATGGCACCAAAATCAAAGGGAAAGTGTCACAGACAATAGAGAATGGACTAACATGGTTTGATGAAAATTACTTATATCCTTCAGACTTGTACTGTTCTGAAACACGTGGAGTTCCTAATTTGATGGCACATTTACTTATGAAGAAAGTAAAGTAACTACCTTAACTGAACACGGAATATCTGACCGTAAGAGGTAGGATGTTCACTTACGAGTAGTATGATGCTCTAGCATAAAAGATCTCTTGAAAGTCTATTTGCAATTAAAAATCTCTTAGAATAGGTCTATGCCCTCCGGCTGAGTCCACATATAATATAAATTGAACAGCTTTAGCTTTCCAAGAGGAATTGTCAGTCTGACATAATCACAATTCAGCATGTGTCTGCTGCCAACATCTGAGGCAATGCCAGGCACAGTCACCTTAGTAGACTGGCAAAGAACAACCAGGAGAACAGCTCTCCAGTTTTGCAGAGGTCTAGCAACGGTGGGGTACATTATAATTAAAACTAGAAACAACAACAAATAAAATTCTGTCAAGTAAAGACCGTCTCTTCTCTCCACATGCTATATTAGACTGTCCCTGGTGGTAAGTCTTCTTTCCCATGAATGCCGCTCCCATCTGCACAGAGCACTCTATACCCAGATACGATGCTTGGACAGTTTGTACCCTTGTGAGATCTGCTGCATTTTATAAAAATTAAGCATTGTCCTTGGTACTCTGGAACAGGATGCACCTCTTCTCCTATCTTGTTTCATTTGTAGAGCAAGCACTAAGCGTGTAATTGTCACCTCTAGGAAGGACAAACAGTTTAAGAGATAAGCTTCCACAAAATGTAGCAAAGCCTGAAGAAATAAATAAATAGATAAAGCAATCAAGAAACACAAAAACCAAGAACACAAAAAAAGTCGAACCCTAGCAAGAAAAATATCACAGTCATTTTTGGCTTGATAACCCAATGGCTCCCTCTGCAGGGTGACACCTTATTTGGATAAAAAATGGGCTTGCTATGTAATTGATGCACACCTCAAGATGTTTACAAAGAAAGCTGATATATTCTTAGGACCAATGAATCCCTTATGTTCAGATATAACCTTGTATTATGTGCAAAATAAATACATCATTCTCTTAAAAGTTCTGTAGATCTCCATTCAGTCCCTTTCCCCACTGCCAATTTGATGCTATCTTCATATACCTCCTTGCAATAAGGTAGAGATCTCAAGTGTGCTGTGCTTCCCTCTTTACTCACCAGAATCCACACAGTTGAATCCTTCTGTTCGAAAAGAATGCAATCTTGATGAAAGAATAACTGGTTGAAAAATAGAAAAAATAGGAACATGGAAGGGCCTCCACTTGGAAAAAGCAATGCTTTGTTAGTCTAAAATTTCAATGTCAGAGAAGAATAAATGCCTAGATAAAGAAGGAAGACATGGATACCAAATTTTCCTATATTTGACATTTTAGACATAATTTCTGTTGTTCCTTATCTTTCCGAGAAAGACATGATCATTTAGATACCTGTTTGTAGTGTTTCAAGGACCAGTTATTAGGAGATGATGTTCAAAAGGTAAGGCTTGGGGCGTACTGTTCCTGGGAACCGTTCTGTCAGCTTCAGGCTGTCTATTTCTAATCACTGATTTCTCATTTCACCTTGGAAATTGGCAGTGTATGATCTCCCAAATTTCTTTTAAAATCTAAGTGTCTTTCACAATACCCTGATCTGAAAATATAAAATGCAGTTATAGAAAACTCAAAGTAAATATTATTATTCTATCACACATTATTGCAGCAATAGGTACCAATAAGCTATTTCAATATAGTTATTGAAGCAATGCTCCCCACTGTCAGTACATTACATTGCAATGCTCTGGATACCAGACATGCTATTAACTTTAATAGAAGTAGCTTCAGGGCAGAAGAGAGACAGCTATATCTAAGCTTTTACTTAAAATTTTAAATACATCTAATATTCATGAGTTGGATAATTTGTGTAGCCATAAATAGCTATGTTACTTGAACTATTTATTTACTGAGCATCTCTAGTTGCTGTTATATATTCTTAAACATTCTAAGTGTGTACTAGTCATATGACTACCATCGTGTCCTCACACTAGAAGTAACATCAGGCATTGTTCTAGTATTTTTGAAAAGAAAAGAATGCCTTCCTAGACCTACCCTCCCCCTTCCCTTCTACTATCCCTTCACTTAGAGGATTTCAGGCAACTGAAAAACTGAAAACCATACCTAGTTCTGTGATTTGTAAAATTTCATTGTTTTCTGATGGGTTCAAAGAAGACGCTTATTTTATAATTATCTCTACAAAGCCGCAAATCACAATTAACAGAAGCTATCATGTGAAATGGAGATGTAGACTGGTAGTGTGTGATGTACACAGATGCTGTACTAACACTATCTACCCAAAAGATCTTTTAAACTCAGTGCTGAAAGCGGGTTCAGAAGTGGACAAAAATCTCTTCTGCATTTTACCTCAAGGAGGATAATCAGAATTCATGTTCAACAGCCCAACAAGCATAGTTTCTTTAAGCTCTCCTCAGACTCAACTGGCAGACATGTTACTGAAAGGCTGCTAAAAAAATGCATATTTGGCATTAGGAAAGAAAATATTGCCTGATTGTGTAAGTGCCTCTATCTGCAGGCTGCAGCACGCCTTAGAAAAAAGTAATTGCAGATGGTATTTGCACAAACACTGCTCAAGATGTGAGCCATGGCCCAACCCATGTACTCAATACACACCTCTCATGCTAGCACAGCAAACCAAACGTGTATTGATGTATTGGGTGTATTGATGCAAGTCAATTAGATAATCCAGAAATACAATGGGATACGTGAAGATGACGAGTATTTTCTCATTTCTGGTCTCAGATCTACCCATCACAGAAATAAAATCCCATTTTAGCTACACCTGGAAGTTCGCTAATATAATAGAAATTGAGTTAGTATAAATAAAGAAGGTGGCAGCAGGCCTATTAAGGTTTAATAATTCTATGCTATATCCTAGCCTCAGTCTCAATCATCTGTCTATAGAGACTGGTGAAAACTAGCCTGGCTAACAGGTATGCATATGCTTTATTCTCCCTCAGAGCAGACCTCGGGCTGTACCAGATGGAATTTTACCTTCACTTGGAGAAAGTTTCAGCAAGGCAGAAAACAGATTTAGAAGCACTTTAATATGCTGCTCCAGCAGCATGCTTACACAATCCATATAACCAGCCTCCTGCCTGGCTGCATTCTCCAGAACGTGCAAAGACATAAGCTCCTCAAATTATCACTGCGACAGGCCATATTTCCTATTATTTAGATATCTATTTCCCATCACTTTTCAGACAGAAGTATACGCAATATAAACTAAATATCATAGACATGAAACAGTGAATCTTCCCGTACACAGGGGAAATGTATGACGCAAACAGGTTTTTAGGAGGCCGGGCTCATCCTTCTGGCAGCAGGCGCCGGTCTGAGCAAGCCACGAGAGGGAGCGCAAACCCCGTTGAAAAAGCAGCAAACCCGGAGGCAGAAGCGCCAGGTCCAAGCAGCGTTTGATGCCAAGTCTGTTGCTAATAACCTGCGTTCTGATTTGTACTGAAAATCAATTTAATTTCCTCTTCAGCTTTAATTCGTTACAAGTAATTCTTCGATACTAATCTGGTAAGGGGAGAGAGAGAGTGAAAGGCATTCATAATGTTCAGCTTGAGCTAGATAAATGAAACGCAGAGCCAGGAGGGAGAAGCAGGCAAAGCTGCCCTTGGGTGTCAGACAAGTGGGACTAAAAGGCTGCAGCGCTTGCCTGCGGCGGGAGAAAGGGACATCAGCTCCGCACCTCTCTCTCCTGCTTTTGCTGCCACCGAGGGAGGAACTGGGACATGTGCAAAGTACCAGTCCGACTCAAAAGGGGCACCTACTGCCAACCTTTAATAGCAGCAAGAACGGACATCCCCACGCCCTGACACTGTTCCAGCCTCACCCCCCTCCTCTTTTCTTTATGAGAGACAAAAAATAAGGCTTCTTGACTGCGGTGAAATAGACTGACAAAAGAAATACCTGAGAATGGACATTTTCAAATGGAGATGTTTATATGTGGGTCAAACATGACTTTGTGAAACCTTCCACCATCATAGTCAGATTTTTCTCAGTTGTTACCTCTGAATATTATACAGTTAAATTCCACTTCTGAGCTGAAGGTTGTTTATATAAGCCAAGGATAAATGTATTCTTAAAGTTTGTTCTTTCCGGATGGTTTAGCACAACATAGTGCTTGAATATCCATTTCACTTAGCTGTTGCAGTATTCTAGCAGGAAACAGCAGCAGGATACTGCTGTTATGCAAAGGGCAGGAGCACAAAGGGTAATGCTTGTGAATACTGATCTCCTGACTGATGTAATCATTGTGAGAAAAGATAATGTCTTAGTCATATAAGATCTGACTCTTCTGCATAAAGTCAGATACATTCAGCATCAATCTAGCTTCTTCTGGGGTCTGAAAGGGGAGGAAGTTCACAAGGCTGTGGAGCAGATCTGCACCACACATCCCGGAGTTTCTCGCCTCTATGGGATCCAGGGCAGCAGCAGAAGTCCCTGCACTGGGAGGTCGGTGGACACAGCTTCAGGATTCATGGCTGCCTTAAAACACAGGGCGAGAGGGGATCCTTCCCCCAGCATGAAGGAGATACAGAAATGCCGCCCAACAGAGTCCTGACGCAGCAGCTGTTGGGAGGCAATTTGACTGAGGCTCCTGCATTTGCAAGTTACTCATGGCTTTGTAGCTAAATCTTTGTCTGGATTTTTCCAGTAATGCATGAAATCAATGAAACATCATTAAGAGAAATGAATTGGCTCTGCGGCTATCATGGTACTCACCACACCCGCCACTTCCTTTTTCATGACAGGATCATGAAAGTTCTTACCAACTAGTTTATTTAAAATCTTTATAAATAATGTACTCTTCTCATCTCTTCTTAACCTTTTGCCCTTTACACTTTCTCTTTCTCCTCTTTCTTAGTCTGCGTTTCTGTTACTTTAGGAACAGCTAGTGGTCCAAATGTTAATGCTAACCATCTTCTTCTTCCATTCCCTGTAATGGGAAAGGTCCCACATGAGTCTCTGCATCTCCACTGTAATAAACTAGCCAGTTGCAACATCCCCAGAATAGACCAAAGACAGACTCAAAATTTTAAATAACTATAACAAATCTGTAAATAACCTGGTGATACTCAAAGACTGACTGTTATAATACTTAAATTCTGTCGCAGGGTGTGAATTTTGCATCAGTGCTGCAGTTACCCACAAAAATAGTTAAGCTTAAAAGACGAGCAAATAGGACTGCAGCATGTTAACTTCACATGGCCACACTTACAATGCTAGTGGCACTTTACAGGCTATAAGAACAAGTTACCTCAAAGAGTTCGCAAAATTTATCGTTCTAGGCCATCGATTTACACAAAGTAGCCAAGATCACAAATTTACAACAATTTTTAGTGTTTAGTTTTCATATACTGTTACATAATTGTTAGCGTGCTATGTATTGTAGTGGTAAATATGCTGCACATCCATTATGAAAAAAATCATATATTGTTATTCTTAATTACTCAAATTTTACCTTCATAAATCTGAAAAGTGGATAGTTTCTCTTTACAGAACCTATACTTGTTCTTTACAAAGGTCAACTAGAATCCTAACACTATTGTTTTCTCGGGGCCTAATGCTACCTTTCAAGCTGTAGTGATGATACCAAACCATCTCCCTCTCAGTGGGGAAAAAATTATTTCACCAAGAACACATTCATATAAATAAGGTACATTTAATCACTCATTGAAGGCTCAATACACAGAAAATACAAAAATGCCAAACATTTTGTTAAAAGTATGGAATCATTGCATGGAATGCTAATGTACATCTTTCTCCCTTTGTAAATATAAACGTGCATAGATGTAGTGATCACTGGCTGAAAACATATTTCTTGACATTGCAATGAACATGCTGTAGGAAGGGCAGATCTTTGACATCATAAGACAACTTATCTATGCATTTGTAGCAAAACAAAAAGAACAAATATGAAAGAAACAAAGACAAGTATTTATCATCTGTTTTCTCTCAGATTATATGATCTAATCTAGAAACCAAAGTGGACTCTGGATGCACTTCTAAACATGACACAGAGCCAGTTTACCAGTGCTAAAGGAATTTGCCTCTTCACAAGCACAGGCACAAGCACAAAGTCAGTCACTTGTTCTGAGTTGATGTGACTACCTACTTCCAGGAACAAGCTGAAAGCTTCTACATTTAGACCCTGACTTTTTCTATTTATTTTTGAAGTTTTATTCTTGACTGCAGCACCAATGGCTACAGGACCAACAGTTATTCAGCATGTTCCCTTTATACCTCTCAGAAGATTTGCCTCCAGAGGAAGCAAATAGTTTCTTAATTGCTTTTCTTACAGTTTTCACAGAGATGGAAAAGCTGCATGTTGCAGTTCCACACTGTCCATTAGCAGACAAAGGCAGAGAAATTACACTAGTCCAATGGATGTGGTAGAGAACCAGCTGCCATAATTCAAAATTAGTTCTCTAACTTACCCAACACTGAGAAGAAACCATGTCTGGGGCAGAATCCTGTCACCGTTTTGTACCAGCAACACTTACAAAGGTGTGTGTGTGGGGAAATATCTCTATCTGTTCTGTTTACTGAGCTCCAAGTAAGACAATCATTACTCACATTGCAACTTAGGCAAAAGTTACCCTGCTCTTCTCTAACCCTTACTTTCAGCAAAGTGCCAGAGCAGGTTCAGGGTTAATATAGCGTGATGCTTCTGGTCCATGTGCAGAATAAATGGATGCAAGTTAAAGATGCATAATTCACATATTGGAAAAAAAAAACAAACAACCACAAACCAAAAAAAACCCCAGTCCTTTCTTTTCACTGACCTTTTTTCATTGGTGCTTTGACTTGCATGATTTTCTTCACTATGTAGCTCAGGGGTCCTACCAGGTAGCACCGAGAGAATGGTTGCTGAGTACACAGGGACAGCTTTCTGGGGGCTTCTGGTTTAACCATAACCTCAGTAGTTGTCAACATCACTTTTCCCACCCCCCACCCTGCAAAGCACCAATTCAGTCCAACTAAACTGCCACCAACTTCAAATGTTTCTTCCTCTTCCATGGTAACTCCATGCACTGGGAATGCTGGCAGTTCAAGGATCACAGGATAACTGAAGCTGGAAGGAATCTCAGGAAATCTCCAGTCTGACTTGTTCCACTGCTTGGCTGTCCTCGGGGTGAAAAAGGTTTTCCTTATATCCCATCCAAATCTCTCTTATTTCAGTTCATGCTCATTGTCTGTGATGCTTCTACTATGAACCGCCCTGAAGAGTCTGGCTCCATCATGCTGAAGACCTCCCAATCTGTATTGGAAGGCTCCTATTAGGCTCCCTTGAAGATGTTTCATCTCCAGGCTGGTCCAGTGCAGCTCCCCCAGCCTCTACTCACAGGCCAACTACTACAGCCCTTCACAATCTTGGGGGACTCCACTGAACTCGACACAGTTTACAGATGCCTTTCTCGTACTGGGGTCCCAAAACTGGATGCAGTATCTACATGTGGTCTAATGGAGGGCTGAGTTGAGGGCGTAATCACTTCCAACTACTGGCTCCGACCCTGTCAGTACAGCCTGGGATGCTGATGCCCTTTTCTTGCTGCCAGGGCACACTGCAGGCTCATACCCTGCTCATTGAGCAACAGGACTCCACATCCTTTTTCACAGAGCTGCATCCCAGGCAGCTCGGGCCCAGCCTGCTGTGCTGCAGCATCATTCTTCCTTCCCAAGCGCAGGACTTTGCACTTGCCCTTGCTGAACTTTGTCACGTTTCTGTCAGAACATTCCTCCAGCCTGACCGAGTTTTCCTGAATGGCAATCCTACAACATGCTTTAAGAAAATTTAGAGTAAAGACATCCGTCAACAATTTTGGCACAGATGCGGAGATTTTGGTACTGTGACCAAAGCCAAACTGCCTGCAGTGCTTCAGATGTGTAATCCCTTTGGTATTTCACAGCTAAAGTATGTGGTTTCCTTTGGCAGCCCATGGACACTGCCACTGAAACCAGTCTCCAGCCTAAACAGTCTACTGGCTGAAGTCCACCTCATTCTCACATCTCTTTAGCTCATCCCTATAGTGGCTTTACTTGGATGACATTTACTTTTGTCTCGTTGTGTTTACTGTTGTCATCTATTTGCTGAGTGTCATCACTGGTGATAATAAAAATGATAGAGGAAGAGCTGAAAGTCACTTTCTTCTTTGGCCTGTCCCTTGCTTTCTGAGACATAACTATTGGTCGTATTGGTTTGTTATTCCCTGTTGCTGGTGTCTCCTTCACGCTCCTCTGGAATCTCATCAGGCGAAAGCACAGGAGTTGCAAAAGGCATTGACGAAACTGCAAGAGAGAATAAATAGAATGAAGTTAGAACTTCCTAAGTGTTCAGTTCCTAAGCGCTCACTATCATGTATGATCCAGTGAAGACAGCAGTACAGTAAATGACGCAACATAACCGATTTCTGCATGTCTTGGCCTTGTTCTGAGTCTGTTTCAGTGCTGTAACAAACATGGTGGCTTTTTAGTGGGTGCTTTTTTCCATAGCTGAAGAGGATCCCCTAGCCAGCAGAGGGCACTGAAATGCAATTTAGTATTTTACCAGCAGCGAGATCTGCAATAGACAATCTGCAAAGAACAAAAGGACTAAGCTCCAAAGTGTTTTATAGGTATTGTTCCTGTATTCAAAAATCACACATTTGATCTAGTGGGAGGTGGGGCAGGAGGGGAGAGAATATTCTCAGAAATGCTTAACAGGAGGATGCAAAGGGAAGGAACCAGGGGAGGAAGGGGGAACAAAGTGTTGTTTTCTTCCTTTTAAGTAACTCCAGGGTTTGGAATTTTAACAAAAGCATGGAATGTAACAGATGTAAAATGAAATTTCAATGGTTTGTAACACATAACTAAAATGTTCCCACTGAATATG
This sequence comes from Charadrius vociferus, assembly GCF_000708025.1. Lineage (NCBI taxonomy): Eukaryota > Metazoa > Chordata > Aves > Charadriiformes > Charadriidae > Charadrius > Charadrius vociferus. The sequence goes on from NW_009661370.1 coordinate 2,083,176, forward strand.
GAAGGAACAGAAGTCTTTCAGCTAACTAGAAGCCACTTATGATACAGGAAGTTTGTTCTACCTTTTGACTAAATAATGCAAAGTATTCAGTGAATGCTCACATCAGTATATAGAATGATAATACCAGTAGTAGAGCTGTTTTAAATGCTCCAGTTGCGGTCTCCCACACAAGGCAAAGCATTCAGATAAAGGGGTTAAAGGATGCACTCATTCAGTAGTTCCATGTCTGCACACATCTAAAGCTCACATATGATCCTTTGGGGAAAGTCTCTGGTTTTACAAGAAATAAGTGGGCAGCTTGCTCTTCTTTCAGTAACCCATAACAAGACATGCCTGCAATGTATGGGGAAAAAAAAAACCCAACCACCACCACAACAACAAAGGCAGGGGGGTGTGTGGTACAATTAACCTTTTCTTTGAAAAGGGAGCAGGAGATTTTTCTCAACAGCCTTCCATATAGCTGTGTCAAGGATTATTCTGTGTTATCCTGCATGGCCAGTGACTTTGTTTTTCCAGCTATTATGCAAGCAGCTCTCTGACATGCCACTTTGGAACAAAGTTTTGTTACAGGAAATTAATCCTTCTCTGACATGGGGGAGGCAATAGGTCCTGTTGGGAAGGGGACCTAGAAACCTACAAGACGATAGAGAAAGATAACCTGGTGCAAGACAATGGTCATGTGGAGCCCTTGAAGATTTCAGAGATACCGTGGTACCTCTGAGGAGCACGGAAGTAAGAAGGCACAAGCATGTCAGAACAGGTCAGAGAGAGGAAGGATATTATAAAGAACTGGTTTTAGGATTCCTTCTGAAGGAAAAGTAACCCAGAAAATAAGCAGAAAATTATCATTTTGGTCTTAAGCTGGAATTAGAGGTGAGCGAGTAGTACTTCACAACGTGTCTCCAATAAGAATGTTAAGCTGATTTGTTCTTTCCCTGGCTATGGCTTTACCGGCATTGTGCCCAGTACCAGTTTCATTTGCTTCTGGGCATCAGAACCTACAAAATCTTTTTCAGATAAACTATTCAGCCTGACATCTAGGTATAGAGTCAGTGTCACTGTATTTAAAAAAAAAAAAAAAACAAACCGACAAACCAAAACCAAAACCACTCTGTTGAAAAACACTCTTTTGGAACATAATTGTTGTTAGCTCCCCATATCCAGGCCAGCTCTGACATCATGCAGCTATGTAATCCTGGATCAGCCTGCTGTGAAATGAGCTGTGGGGGAAGAGCTGCAAGATGCCATGTTGGGGGCCTGTTGCCTTCACTCAGGAAGAGCATTTAAGCTCACCCTTGCTCTTGGTCCTGTCCTGACCTGCACTGCAGCCTTTGCCTTGCTGCCCACCTGGCTGATCAGACCAACTGACTTGGCTGCCTTGTCCCTACAGACTCCCAGCGGGCCCAGGCTGCTGCCTGGCAATTGCAAACCAGTGCAGGAAATCACATAAAATTCCATCTCTATCATGAGCTAAAAGATAATGAAAACCCAGGGAAATCCTTCTAGCAATCATTCATGAATTTTTACCCTTTGTAAAGCGATTCTATTAAACTCCAGATACCTCTAATTCCATACAATCTTGGTTTCAGAAGCTTACAATGTGTATACTACATTTCCAGTCAGTGTTCTGGGTTATAGTGAAGCTATTTTAATGTCTAAATAAATTCACCAACACCGCTTAACTGCATTCAGTGGTTATCTTCACAGTACTGATGATTTACAGAAAGGTGTATATTTTTCTAGCTTCCACATATTCGACATGCCACTGATAACTCCAAATACTTCCATTCTCTCTTTGCTCTGTAAAGCACTGAAATGAGCTACTTACCATCATTAAATCAGCAGTCTACTTTTCATAATGAAGACTACAAAAGCAGACAAAAATAAAAACTTGTTTCTCATAGATAAGTATGTCTTCTTAACAGTCTATAACTTGTCTCCAAAGAACATTTCACTGTCATCCACATGAGATTCTGGCTTTGAATACAATGAAGATCCGAGAAATGTTACTGGTGTAATATTTGAAATACTATGCTGAGTTGTTCAATCCTTGTGTTGCCATAACAGAAAAGTCAGAGGCAAGTTTTTTCTTCCTAAAAAACAGACAGCGGATATTCTGAATTTTTTCTGATGGAGTTCTGTTGTGGTAAGGGACTGATTCAGATAAGATTTTCTAGTTGGAATCCATTTCATGGGTAAACTGTCAAAACTAGACACATTTTGACACTCCTTCCCCTCCCTTTCATGTGAGTGCTCATGTGTGAATTCAGACATTTAAAATACAATTTCTGATAAAGTAGTACTTTAAGCACCATCAGGGATTTTAATTCTACTAGATCTTTACCATTTATCCTAGTTGCTCAAATTTTTTAAAAAATCTAAACTTTACAGATTAAAGTAAATCATATCTAAACTCCACAACTGTGGTATTGGCTACTAATAAGAAAATCTTTAACGTACCTACCTTTCTACTCATGAAGATATAGATGACTGGATTATAAGCAGTGCTTGACTTGGCAAAGAAAGATGGGATGATAGCTACTGTTGGAGTTACAAGGTTGCTATAGCCATACGTTTCCAGGAGGGAGACCACTGCATAGGGCATCCAACAAATAAGGAATGTGGAGATCATTAAGAAGCACATTTTTGCCACCTTCTTTTCATATTTTAGAAGTTTGATCACTTGAACAGTCTGGAAATCTTCCACACAGCGAAGCTGTAGAAGAAAAAGATAAAATGGGAAAGTAAAATAGCTTTATATTTTACTTGAAACTGAGTAGTTCTACATTTATTTATGAATAACTAACTCTCTAGTTCAGTTTTAGGCAAAAACACTATATACCTTATCTTGTGAACCACAATCCTTCTGGAAGTTAACATCATAATATACACAATAAAAGTCTGGGAAGTAAGTGTAAAAATATAATTTGAGGAAAAACAGAAGAGCAAATCTACTGGAAAACAACAAATCCAGTGATGTAACAAAACATGCTGCACTTACAAGTATTTCAGAAAATTAACGTGCCCTCATCCACAGGCATAAGCAACTTCAGTTTACATTTAGCGGTCCTATGTCTGACTAGTTAGACAATCCTGTAGATTTGTGCCATCAGCAATGTTCAGAGAGAAGAAAATTTCATGAACAGATTTCTCCATACTGCTTTGCCACTTATATTGTTACCTTAAAACTATGAAATCTCTATTTAAAGCGGAATACTGGGCAACAGGTTCCCAGTGTTATCTGAGTGAGTCATAAAATGAGGAAGAGATGGAACACATACGTGAGTGCTCTCCGTAGCAGTCATCAGTTGTGCCAATACCATTGACCACAAACCTGAATGGGTCCAGACTAATTACACATGGAATATGAAACATTAACACTTTCTGACACTAAAGATCTGGACTGAATTAAAACGGGTTGCCCTAACATGAAAAACTGTTTTAACAGGGCTTAATCTCTACTTGGAAGGGTTATCTTCTCAAGAGTGGTAAGGAGGAGAGGTTCTTTTTTTTTATATATATATATATAAAGAATATACATATATAAAGAACCTATGAAGGTTCTTTAATCAAGAGAATTGCAAACAGAGTTTTCTTTTTCCCCTTTTTCAAGGGAGAATCTGATGTGGATTAGCAAGCATGAGCAGTTCCCTAACCTGCCTCCCAGTAAAACTACACAATAAATAGACCTTGGTAGCTCTAGGTTGGTTCTCCTCCAACCCTACATCCTTCCTAGAAGTGCCTGACATGGATGAACCTTAAACTTTCAAAAGTTTAAATAGTAAACAAGAGTGCAAATTTAGGCTCTGACCCAAGCTTAATATACAGCATCAACATTTTTCCGTGAAAATATTACATTAAGAGAAGTCTTATTTGAATTAACTTACCATTCTTACTGCATATAGAATATGGCCATAGCAATAGGCCATGATCCCAACAGGTGCTACTAGACAGCCAAGGAAAAAAAGGAGCACAAAGGAGATATCATTGGGGTCTTTTGACTTCCAGTCCACAGAGCAACCCAATCCATGAATTTCCAGTGTGTATCTGTTCCAGCCCAAAAGAGGTGCTCCAGTCCAGGCTAGTGAGTAGAGCCAGATGTATGCAATAGCCCGCCAAGACCAAGAGAAGTTAATCACTTTTGCATGGACTACTCGAATATAACGTTCGTAGGCAAGAACAGTAAGAGTCATAATTGAAACAATTCCTGTAAGCAAAATAAAGAAAAACAATTAAATCATTCACAAACGTTGCAAATTGGACTGAAGTTCTCTTGATAAACATTTCCTTTGCTAGCAGGTTAACTCAAAGTTAGCTAGTTCATATTATGAATCTAACACCAATAAGCTGTTTGGGTGACACCCCGTTACTCACTAACTACTAACTCAAACACTATAATGAACTTCAGAACTACTCAGAGTAGGGTGCTGGTATCTGACCCGTGATGTTTGATGCCCGAGAAGTAGGACCAGAAAAAAAAGAGACCAAGAAGCTAATACTTCTTCCTAAACATTACTTGATTAAATGAGAGATCATGCTCCAAGGGTGGGTTTTTTGTTGGCAATTGTTTGGTGGTTTTTTTGTTGTTGTTGTTGGGGGTGGGGTGGGTGTGGATTTTTGTTGTTTTTTTTTTAAAGAAAAACTTGCCATATAAAAATGAGATAATCAACAATAACAAAATCTGCTAGAAACCTAGGGAATTCAGAGTTGAGACTGAAGTCAAAGAAAGCCTTCCACAACTGAAACCACAGATATGCACCTTTAACGTGAACAAAATGACTAACAGAATTCCAACTTCTTTCAAGATTTCCTGGAAGTCTTTGCATTCCAAAGAACAACCAGGAAAGCAAAGTGTTATGTCGCTGGAGTCCAGTCGGGAAGACATTGTGTTATTTTGAGTGTCCTTTCCTATATTGCTGCTATCATAAAAATATCACAGTTTTTGTTTCAATTATTTGTGTGCGTTCTTCCTTTTCTGTCCACCTCAACCCCACTACATACTTATTAACATGTTATGACAGAAATCACAGATTATTTTCACCACTCAGCATTACCCTATCCAGACACTTTTATGATTTAATGAAGTCAAGGCAATTCTGTCTTCATTAGGATATAAGGATTTCTGTTTCAATGGTCTGTGAAATTTGATGATCAAAAACCAAATTGCCCATCAGGCATGTGTCAGTCCCCTGAAATCTGTAATGATTCAATCATCAAGCTCATATACACAGCCTTTTAAACAAGAAAAAGGTGTATTTCACAGCACTCTGTGAGGTTATACAAATATCTGTGTCTAAATTTATGTACATTTTCTCTAATATGAAGCACAAGTATTTTGTCAACCATACACAGAGCATTTCATTTCTTCAAGTATATTCATATTTGTCATAACATGCATCTATATAGCTGTGAGAAGGTTAAACATGCAGATTTCACTGCCAAAGAGAAAATAACCATTATATCCACTTCAAAGGATATCACAGATATCTGATCTCACTTTGAAAAAAGGATAAGCATTTAAGGAAGACAAATTAACAATAGCACACTCAAGCACCAGCAACATGGATTTTAGGAAGGCAACTAAGAATAACAAATTCTAGAGCAACACGTAGCGTCTGTGTCAAGGCATTCAACAGCAAAACCAGCATATTATTAGCCAAGTATCTCACAGTAGGGTATCCTTTAAGATCTCTAAGAAAGTTACTTTATCCTGCAAGTATTAGAGGATTCCTTTTTACAGGTAATTAGTTTAGAAAGCTTTCTTGATTAACAGGAAGGATTTCCCACTCTAAAGGAAAACGTGCCACATTCTTTTCATGGCTGTCTTTGAAATGAAACAATGAATACATACATTTTTTGCCAGTGTTATCTTTAAACCTTCATCACAAAGAGAAGTAGATATTGCTGGGCATGCAGAAGGCAAGGCATCCTGCTTTCACAGTTAGTTTGTATGGTTTTGTAGTTTTTTTTCTTGTATGTCATTGCTATAGAATTTCATTTTAGTGACTTGAAAGAGAAATTGGACTAGCAAATGTGGACAAGAGGGTTTCCAAAAGACTTAAGGTTTGTTTGGTTGGTGGTTGTTTTTGTTAAATGAAGTTGACAGGAAGTCCTTCATGCCCTTTTTCAGGGCATAACATGCTGAAAATACATTGAAAAATGTGGGTCTAAGCAAGATCTTAGCAGGAATAAGAAAATAATTACATAATTATATAGGTACTACTCTACACTTATACTAGCTCAGATAATTCCTTTATACAATCAAATGCCGTCTACTTCCTGAATACAAAGTAAGGCAAGAAGTTCTCCTCCCATTTCTCTGTGCCCAAAGATCAGGAATTACAAATTTTTTACCTGATGGTTATTAAAATCTTCCACAGACATGTTTACAGAGGAAAATTCACATCACTCAACTGTAGCCTCAGTTTGCTTACATAGAGCACCAAGGCTTTGTCTGTGATGAATGGAGGGAAAGAGCAGCTCCTCTGGATGGTGAGTCAGAATTCCTGAATTAACCTCTTCTCCTTTACCACCTTCTTTCTCCCTACAGTGGTATTCAGTGACTAATGTCCCTGTGTACGCTTAATATTTCACCATCAATTTTTATATGCGAGCACTGAACTCTGGCCACGACAAAATAATCAAAAGCACACACGCTTGGTTGAAAGTACAGGTGTTCAGAAGCAATAATTTATTGAGTCCTTGACATTCTCAAGGAAGTCATTGGAAGCTCGGTATCACTAAAAATTTGTACTTACACACAGACCTTTGAACAGCTTTAGATCAAGCCCCTTTTCAGAAACCAGTGCTCTTCAAAGGGATACCTGCGTTTTCTACCTGAACCATAAAAGGGACCTTGGTTAGCCCATTGGACAGTATGTACTGAAATGCAAATCCCTGTTTTGTTGGAATTCAAGAAGTGTCTGGTAGCACGCAGACATGAGGCAAGGAATGCAGGTCACAGCATATTACAGTAAATTCCTCTTTGATGCAGGATCTCTACTGTAACAAGATCATAGCTGTAAGAGTAGAGGTTGAAGTAGTTAACCATAAAAATAGAAATTGGATACAAATGCTTTTGCAGGATAAGACAACATGTAGGGATTTTTGGCCAAAAAAAGCCCCTCATGTGCTGTGGAGCCATGGCTGCCTGTTTATTTGTGGTAGATGAGAGAAATACCTGCAAGAACAGGAATACTGAGATCTGCCCTAAGAAGATGAGTTTTAAAACGTGTATTAGAAAGATAAAGTCCATAACTAGAGGAAAAAACACATTAATTCTGGTGGAGCATGCTGTAGATAATGCTGTTAAGAGTCACCTGGGTTTTTACTTCTACATTCTTTTTACTTCTACAGTGGGCTACATGACAGAGGAATTCATAAGAAAACAAAATTTCAATGTGTTCAATGGGTAGAAGCTATCTTGCAAGCATGTACCACATCTAAGTAAACATGTTTATAAAAGGACAGATAAGCACCTTTTAACTCTCAGATAAGGGATTACCAACAAAATACTTCTACTGATTAAGTGGAATTGAACTACAGGCAGCATCTCTCAGCATTTGGACATTGCTTGAGTGGAACAGAAATAGCCAGAGGAACAACTTCTGAGTAGTGTCATCAGCATTTCAGAAGCCATTGAACTCACAAGAATCTCTAAGATTGAACTGCGTTTTTTGCTCTCCTCTCCTTTATCATTAAAAAAAAAAAAAAAGTATGAAAAAGAAAGGAGTATGAAATACTGCTATGCTCCCATAGAATGCAAATAACTTTGTCAGAGTTGTAAATTTGAGTGCGCATCTTTTTAATATAGAAATTCTATAGAGCAACTCTCATGAGTTAAGTTAAACACGATTACTCCATAGGAATCTAGTAGTCGGTCTTTTTTAGAACTGTTTCCATATACTTTACATTAATCCCAGGAACAAAAATGCAAGTTGACGCAAACACAGATCCACCATCTGTGAAGGAAGAGTTAGCATGCAAACTATTACAGCAGCTTGATCCCTACAAATCAATGGGCCCTGACATTATCGACCCGAGGGTGTTAAGAGAGCTGGCTGATGTCATTGCCAGGCCGCTCTCCATAATCTTTGAGAAGTCGTGGAGACTGTGGGACGTCCCAGAAGAATGGAAGGTGGCTAATGTCACCCTCATCTACTAGAAGGGCCTAAAGGAGGATCCAGGAAATTACAGGCCCATCAGTCTTACTTCAGTCCCTGGGAAAGTTATGGAATAAATCCTGTTGGGGGCTATCACAAGTCAAATGAAGCACATGACTGGGAAAAGCCAGCACAGATTCACCAAGGGCAAATCATGGTTGACAAACCTGATTACCCTCTATGACAAAGTAACCTGCTCAGTTGATATGGGGTGAGCAGTGGACATCATCTAATGGGATTGCTCTAAGGCTTTCCATACAGTTCCCCACAGCCTCCTCCAAAAGAAACTGATGCATTACAGTCTAGACAAGTGGTCTGTGCAGTGGGTGGGGAACTGGCTGACAGGCTGCACCCAGAGGGTAGAGGGAAATAGCTCCTTTTCAAACCGACAACCTGTCACAAGCAGGGTCCTCCAGGGATCGATATTGGGCCCAATGCTGTTTAATAGCTTCATAAGGGATCTGGATGATGGGATCAAGTGTACCCTGATGAAGTTTGTTGATGGCACCAAACTGTGTGGGGAAATAGACACTTGAGAAGGGAGAGCCACCCTGCAAGGAAGACCTGGATAGGCTGGAAGAGTGGACTAACAAGAACAAGTGTAAGGTCCCTGTAAGGTCCTAGCAGCACAGGCTAGGATCTACTCAGCTGGGGAGCAGCTCTGTCGAAAGGGACCTGGGGGTCATGGTAGACAAGCAGCTCAATATGTATGAACAGTGTGCTGCTGCAGCAAAGAAAGCCAACAGGATGCTGGGTTGCATCAACAAGGGCATCACCAGCAGAGAGAAAGAAGTTGTTATCCCACTCTACTCAGCACTTGTCAGGCCACACCCAGACCACTATGTTCCATTTTGGTCCCCACTATGCAAAAAAGATGCAGACAGGCTGAAGAGGGTCCAGAGAAGGGCCCCAAGATCATCAAAGCACTGGGAAGCCTGCCACATAAGGAAAGGGTGAGAGAACCAGGCTTGTTCAGCTTTGAGAAAAGAAGGCTTAGGGGACACCTTATCACCATGTTCCAGTATTTAAAGGGAGGCTACAAAGAAGATGAAGACTCCCTTTTTACAAGGAGTCGCATAGAAAAGACAAGGGATAATGGGTACAAGTTACTCCTGGGGACATTCCGATTGGAAACGAGGAAAATTTTTCTCAATGAGAACAGTCATCTGAATAATCTCCCTGGGGAAGTGGTGGATTCCCCATCATGGGACACTTTTAAGATTCAGCTGGGCGGCGCTGTCAGGCCATCTTGTCTAGATTGTGCTTTAGCCAGCTGGACCAGATGAACCTTGAGGTCCCTTTCAACCTGATATTCTATAATTCTACGAGTATCTTTATTAGTGTACTGTATGATTTGATGCCTTTTTACAAAAAGAAATAAAGGTTGCAAAAATGTGTACAAGATAAAACTTATTCTCACTATGTAATTTGAAGGTTAAGCCTATGATTTCAAGGTTTCAAAAGTTACTACCACAAGTTGTTTAAGCCCTCAAAATACAGGCAGTTGCACAACTCTTGGTTATACCACAAATTGGGGAGCTCTTGCTTTTGATAGAAATAGTAACTGTAATTTTTGGCAGCAGTTTTCCAGCTTGTAAAAGTTTCAACTATTTCTTATTCCTAACTCTAAAGTATAAAAAAGACTCTCAATAGCAGAATCTTCAAAACTGTCAAAAATGAATGAGAAACTTGCGTTCCACTAAAAGTCAGTGGAACATAAGGTCCGGTTTTGCACTGAGGGCTGGGGGAAGTCTTTGTTTTTTAACAGGATTTCAGTACAGGCAAGGGCAAGTCTAGTACAGAAAACAATATTAATGCCCCCCCACACTCCTTATGCATCTTTTCTATTCTGCATCAATATGCAAGCAAAGCATATTTGATATTTCTAACACGAACTTTGAAAAAGAAGCAGCACAGAGTAGCTTTTGTAACTAGAATAGCCTCATGGACAGACCATTAAAGCATAAACTGACTTTCACATCTGTGAATGATCTGCAGCAACAACTGGAAGCCTTATAGGTTATTTGAGTTTCCCAGCTGTTGGGAATTTCAGCTATTCTGTGTGTGCACTTTGTGGCAACAATTTCCATTATCAAGCTGCAAAGCCATAGAAGCAGAAAATGCCCAAGGGTCTCGTACAACTCTAAGTAGCGAGAGCTGGAATATGCCTGCCACCTCCACACATAATGATATGAACTAATAACACTCACAGTAGCAAAAATCTTGAAAAAGTCTGTTCAAACTCAACCTGCCACAGTCAGTGTGCAACATGCGTTTTGACAGTCTGCAGGTTTTTTTTCCACATTCTAATAGCACTGTCAAGTTCTAACCAAATTTCTACATAAGAAAAAACCAAAACTAATGAGTTACTTATATCTTATCTGGATAATTACCTGTACCTGTACCCCTGCAGCACTGATCCCAAGGATGGAGAATTTCTTCTCAAATGAGAAAATTATAATTAAATGAGAAGTGGGGAAGGGAGAATTTATACATTTTGGTAGGTGAAAATAATTCAATTGGATATTTGCTCTGATGTCAACGGATGGTTTCAAGCAGCGTTTGTGATATATTCAACATCCCAGTGAGTACTGCTAGAACTTTACACATCTTGGTTATGATTAACAAATGAAAGAGCTGCATTTCCTTTTGAGACTATTTTAAGTTAGTTACTTTTTTCCTCATGGTAATCTAGGATTCTATTAAGTCTGCTCTATTAACCTATTAATGTCAATAACAAGATAGCCAACAAATATGACAACTAAAGAAGCAGCTACGGAGTAATTGTTAAATCTACGTATAAAGACACAGCTTTTATGAAGTAAACCAGAGCTTTTCACGAGACCTATCTAGATGCAAATTTCAAAGGGTTCAGTAAGAAGTCATTCATTTTTAAGCCACCCACAAATGGATTTAAGGTCTCTTTTCTTAAAGGGCCTGCTTCTAAAATTCCTGCCTCTAGCAGACTTATTTGCAGAGTTCTACAAGTCAGTTTTTAATCGGACTTTCCATCTTTAAAGAAAATAGTTTCTAAATCAGTAATAACTATCAAATAAGCTTGCAATGTACATGCTTATCAGTTTTCCCTTGAAGCCAAAGCTGTTGTATCAAAATAATTTCTATAAAAACTAATCCTCTAGATTAATGTGTTTTGTTCTGCAACATAACTAGCAGAAGTGTAAAAGTGGTTTCAGATGAACAGTTAAAGCTTGAAACAAATATATAAAAATTCACCTTTGTGTCATAGTTTCGTTAGATGTAGTGCATATTTGCTTGTTGTCCAGATTTTTCCCAGTGAATGTCACAAAGCTATAAAGAAGGCCGAGTGAAATTTATTATGGGTCACTGGAAAGAGTTTGAGTGAATCCTGAAGTCTTCATTCAAGCAAAATTCATATTAAACATTAATGGACCCTCTGTACATAAGCACTTCACTCATTATTCACTTTGGAATTAACCCAAAGCTTTCAGAATTATTTCATTCTAAAGATCTTCCTTTCTACATTAGGCTCTACTTCAACATCTTTCAATCATCTTTCCACTGTTAGTGATTTCTTCTTTTAAAACATTGTTTTATCATAAAGTTTATCTTGCACCCTAACAAGTCACTCTTTATGGTCAGTCCACAGTTCTGTATCTTTGCCCAATATTAACACTAAATGCTTGTGTCAGGAAGGATAGAGGGAATGGTTAGATGATCACAGTTAAGGGGCTTAAATGCAGGATTGTGTACAAAGCAATCAAAAGCATTGGTCATTTGTGGTTCAGATAAGCCTATTAAATTAATCTCAGTAAGACACACATCTGAAATAGGATGCATTTGGCGGATCTGATGGGTTATCTATGCTAGACATTAAACATTCTCTGCTTTTTCTGTGATCGTTAAGCATTCTTGGCATAACCTGTATTTAAAAACAATTAGGGATATATTGTGGTTTAACCCCAGTCAGCACCTAGGACCATGCTGCTGCTTGCTCACTCACTCCCCCTGCCCAGTAGGGTACGGAGAAGAAGAAGAAAAGGAGGGGAAAGGAAAAAAAAAATAATCATGGGTTGAGATAAAGACAGTTTAATACAAAAATGACAAAAAAGGAAAATAACGACATTAATAATGGTAAAAGAATACTCAAAATAAAGTAATACAACACAAGTCACTCCCACCACCCAATAACTGATTACCCAGCCTGTCCCGAGCAGTGATCCCAGATCCCTGGGCAACCCTCATTTATGTATGGAGCATGATCTCTCCATTGTGGAATATTCCTCTGGCCAGCTTGTTCTGTCTCCCTCTCAGCTTTTATGGGAAGCTGAAAAAGTCCCTGACTAAGGTAAACATCACCTGGCAACAACTGAAACAATATGCATTATCAGCATCATTCTCAACCAAACCCAAAACACAGCAGCCACCTACTGGAAAGAAAATTAACTTTATGCCAGCTGAAACCAGGGCAGGATAACATACACCTGTAGCCACCTTCATTTTCAAACACTATACAAGCCTCCATAATGATCACAATTTAGTTTGGATGACAGATTCATATTTAAATTAGAAGAATCAACTGATCAACAGATGTCATCTACTTGGACTTGTGCAAAGCCTTTGACACCATCTCACACAATATCCTGGTCTTTAAATTGAAGAGACATGGATTCGACAAATGGACCACTCGGTGGATAAAGAACTGGCTGGACGGTCACACTCAAAGAGTTGCAGTCAATGGCTCAATGTCCAAGTGGAGAGCAGCGATGAGTGGCGTTCCTCAGGGGTCGGTACTGGGACCGGTACTGTTCAACATCTTTGTCGCAGACATGGACAGTGGGGCTGAGGGCACCCTCAGCAAGTTTGCCGATGATACCAAGCTGTTTGGTGAGGTAGACATGCTGTAGGGGAGGGATGCCATCTAGAGGGACCTGGACGGGCTGGAGAGGTGGGCCCAAGCCAACCTCATGAAGTTCAACAAGGCCAAGGGCAAGGTCTTACATCTGGGTTGGGGCAATCCCAAGCACAAATACAGGCTCGGCAGGGAATGGCTGGAGAGCAGCCCTGAGGAGAAGGACCTGGGTGTGCTGATTGACGAGAAGCTCAGCATGAGCCAGCAACGTGTGATCACAGCCCAGAAGGCCAACCGTATCCTGGGCTGCATTAAAAGAAGTGTGGCCAGCAGGTCAAAGGAGGTGATTCTGCCCCTCTACTCCACTCTCATGAGACCCCACCTGGA